>NC_084596.1:7151991-7311991 GCF_033807715.1 Cololabis saira | reverse complement strand
CCACTGAACCACCAATGCTTGTGAGCAGAGATTTTTTGCCCATTTTTTTTTTTTTTTTTGCAATTTGTAATCACAAAGACTATAAACTATTCGGTTTCATCACCCGGCAAAATTCACGTCCAATTAGCAGACTTTGTCATGAAATTGTGCCAGTTTCAAGTGCAAAACCTGAATTCACACTAATATTGTAAGTGACGGTGTTCACTCTCAGTATCATATATAAAAGCAGCAGCAGAACTAAGCAGAAAAACTTGTGTTTGCATTGGCCGGGAATCGAACCCTGGCCTCCCGCGTGGCAGGCGAGAATTCTACCACTGAACCACCAATGCTTGTGAGAAGAGATTTTTTGCCCATTTTTTTTTTTTTTTTTTACAATTTGTAATCACAAAGACTATAAACTATTCGGTTTCATCACCCGGCAAAATTCACGTCCAATTAGCAGACTTTGTCATGAAATTGTGCCAGTTTCAAGTGCAAAACCTGAATTCACACTAATATTGTAAGTGACGGTGTTCACTCTCAGTATCATATATAAAAGCAGCAGCAGAACTAAGCAGAAAAACTTGTGTTTGCATTGGCCGGGAATCGAACCCGGGCCTCCCGCGTGGCAGGCGAGAATTCTACCACTGAACCACCAATGCTTGTGAGCAGAGATTTTTTGCCCATTTTTTTTTTTTTTTTTGCAATTTGTGATCACAAAGACTATAAACTATTCGGTTTCATCACCCGGCAAAATTCACGTCCAATTTGCAGACTTTGTCATGAAATTGTGCCAGTTTCAAGTGCAAAACCTGAATTCACACTAATATTGTAAGTGACGGTGTTCACTCTCAGTATCATATATAAAAGCAGCAGCAGAACTAAGCAGAAAAACTTGTGTTTGCATTGGCCGGGAATCGAACCCTGGCCTCCCGCGTGGCAGGCGAGAATTCTACCACTGAACCACCAATGCTTGTGAGCAGAGATTTTTTGCCCATTTTTTTTTTTTTTTTTTTACAATTTGTAATCACAAAGACTATAAACTATTCGGTTTCATCACCCGGCAAAATTCACGTCCAATTAGCAGACTTTGTCATGAAATTGTGCCAGTTTCAAGTGCAAAACCTGAATTCACACTAATATTGTAAGTGACGGTGTTCACTCTCAGTATCATATATAAAAGCAGCAGCAGAACTAAGCAGAAAAACTTGTGTTTGCATTGGCCGGGAATCGAACCTGGGCCTCCCGCGTGGCAGGCGAGAATTCTACCACTGAACCACCAATGCTTGTGAGCAGAGATTTTTTGCCCATTTTTTTTTTTTTTTTTTTGAAATTTGTAATCACAAAGACTATAAACTATTCGGTTTCATCACCCGGCAAAATTCACGTCCAATTAGCAGACTTTGTCATGAAATTGTGCCAGTTTCAAGTGCAAAACCTGAATTCACACTAATATTGTAAGTGACGGTGTTCACTCTCAGTATCATATATAAAAGCAGCAGCAGAACTAAGCAGAAAAACTTGTGTTTGCATTGGCCGGGAATCGAACCCGGGCCTCCCGCGTGGCAGGCGAGAATTCTACCACTGAACCACCAATGCTTGTGAGCAGAGATTTTTTGCCCTTTTTTTTTTTTTTTTTTTGCAATTTGTAATCACAAAGACTATAAACTATTCGGTTTCATCAACCGGCAAAATTCACGTCCAATTTGCAGACTTTGTCATGAAATTGTGCCAGTTTCAAGTGCAAAACCTGAATTCACACTAATATTGTAAGTGACGGTGTTCACTCTCAGTATCATATATAAAAGCAGCAGCAGAACTAAGCAGAAAAACTTGTGTTTGCATTGGCCGGGAATCGAACCCGGGCCTCCCGCGTGGCAGGCGAGAATTCTACCACTGAACCACCAATGCTTATGAGCAGAGATTTTTTGCCCATTTTTTTTTTTTTTTTTTTGCAATTGTTAATCACAAAGACTATAAACTATTCGGTTTCATGACCCTGCAAAATTCACGTCCAATTTGCAGACTTTGTCATGAAATTGTGCCAGTTTCAAGTGCAAAACCTGAATTCACACTAATATTGTAAGTGACGGTGTTCACTCTCAGTATCATATATAAAAGCAGCAGCAGAACTAAGCAGAAAAACTTGTGTTTGCATTGGCCGGGAATCGAACCCGGGCCTCCCGCGTGGCAGGCGAGAATTCTACCACTGAACCACCAATGCTTGTGAGCAGAGATTTTTTGCCCATTTTTTTTTTTTTTTTTGCAATTTGTGATCACAAAGACTATAAACTATTCGGTTTCATCACCCGGCAAAATTCACGTCCAATTTGCAGACTTTGTCATGAAATTGTGCCAGTTTCAAGTGCAAAACCTGAATTCACACTAATATTGTAAGTGACGGTGTTCACTCTCAGTATCATATATAAAAGCAGCAGCAGAACTAAGCAGAAAAACTTGTGTTTGCATTGGCCGGGAATCGAACCCGGGCCTCCCGCGTGGCAGGCGAGAATTCTACCACTGAACCACCAATGCTTATGAGCAGAGATTTTTTGCCCATTTTTTTTTTTTTTTTTTTGCAATTGTTAATCACAAAGACTATAAACTATTCGGTTTCATGACCCTGCAAAATTCACGTCCAATTTGCAGACTTTGTCATGAAATTGTGCCAGTTTCAAGTGCAAAACCTGAATTCACACTAATATTGTAAGTGACGGTGTTCACTCTCAGTATCATATATAAAAGCAGCAGCAGAACTAAGCAGAAAAACTTGTGTTTGCATTGGCCGGGAATCGAACCCGGGCCTCCCGCGTGGCAGGCGAGAATTCTACCACTGAACCACCAATGCTTGTGAGCAGAGATTTTCTGCCCTTTTTTTTTTTTTTTTTTTTTACAATTTGTAATCACAAAGACTATAAACTATTCGGTTTCATCACCCGGCAAAATTCACGTCCAATTAGCAGACTTTGTCATGAAATTGTGCCAGTTTCAAGTGCAAAACCTGAATTCACACTAATATTGTAAGTGACGGTATTCACTCTCAGTATCAAATATAAAAGCAGCAGCAGAACTAAGCAGAAAAACTTGTGTTTGCATTGGCCGGGAATCGAACCCGGGCCTCCCGCGTGGCAGGCGAGAATTCTACCACTGAACCACCAATGCTTGTGAGCAGAGATTTTTTGCCCATTTTTTTTTTTTTTTTTTTGCAATTGTTAATCAAAAAGACTATAAACTATTCGGTTTCATGACCCTGCAAAATTCACGTCCAATTTGCAGACTTTGTCATGAAATTGTGCCAGTTTCAAGTGCAAAACCTGAATTCACACTAATATTGTAAGTGACGGTGTTCACTCTCAGTATCATATATAAAAGCAGCAGCAGAACTAAGCAGAAAAACTTGTGTTTGCATTGGCCGGGAATCGAACCCGGGCCTCCCGCGTGGCAGGCGAGAATTCTACCACTGAACCACCAATGCTTATGAGCAGAGATTTTTTGCCCATTTTTTTTTTTTTTTTTTTGCAATTGTTAATCACAAAGACTATAAACTATTCGGTTTCATGACCCTGCAAAATTCACGTCCAATTTGCAGACTTTGTCATGAAATTGTGCCAGTTTCAAGTGCAAAACCTGAATTCACACTAATATTGTAAGTGACGGTGTTCACTCTCAGTATCATATATAAAAGCAGCAGCAGAACTAAGCAGAAAAACTTGTGTTTGCATTGGCCGGGAATCGAACCCGGGCCTCCCGCGTGGCAGGCGAGAATTCTACCACTGAACCACCAATGCTTGTGAGCAGAGATTTTCTGCCCTTTTTTTTTTTTTTTTTTTTTACAATTTGTAATCACAAAGACTATAAACTATTCGGTTTCATCACCCGGCAAAATTCACGTCCAATTAGCAGACTTTGTCATGAAATTGTGCCAGTTTCAAGTGCAAAACCTGAATTCACACTAATATTGTAAGTGACGGTATTCACTCTCAGTATCAAATATAAAAGCAGCAGCAGAACTAAGCAGAAAAACTTGTGTTTGCATTGGCCGGGAATCGAACCCGGGCCTCCCGCGTGGCAGGCGAGAATTCTACCACTGAACCACCAATGCTTGTGAGCAGAGATTTTTTGCCCATTTTTTTTTTTTTTTTTTTGCAATTGTTAATCAAAAAGACTATAAACTATTCGGTTTCATGACCCTGCAAAATTCACGTCCAATTTGCAGACTTTGTCATGAAATTGTGCCAGTTTCAAGTGCAAAACCTGAATTCACACTAATATTGTAAGTGACGGTGTTCACTCTCAGTATCATATATAAAAGCAGCAGCAGAACTAAGCAGAAAAACTTGTGTTTGCATTGGCCGGGAATCGAACCCGGGCCTCCCGCGTGGCAGGCGAGAATTCTACCACTGAACCACCAATGCTTGTGAGCAGAGATTTTTTGCCCATTTTTTTTTTTTTTTTTTTGCAATTGTTAATCAAAAAGACTATAAACTATTCGGTTTCATGACCCTGCAAAATTCACGTCCAATTTGCAGACTTTGTCATGAAATTGTGCCAGTTTCAAGTGCAAAACCTGAATTCACACTAATATTGTAAGTGACGGTGTTCACTCTCAGTATCATATATAAAAGCAGCAGCAGAACTAAGCAGAAAAATTGTGTTTGCATTGGCCGGGAATCGAACCCGGGCCTCCCGCGTGGCAGGCGAGAATTCTACCACTGAACCACCAATGCTTGTGAGCAGAGATTTTTTGCCCTTTTTTTTTTTTTTTTTTTTTTACAATTTGTAATCACAAAGACTATAAACTATTCGGTTTCATCACCCGGCAAAATTCACGTCCAATTAGCAGACTTTGTCATGAAATTGTGCCAGTTTCAAGTGCAAAACCTGAATTCACACTAATATTGTAAGTGACGGTGTTCACTCTCAGTATCAAATATAAAAGCAGCAGCAGAACTAAGCAGAAAAACTTGTGTTTGCATTGGCCGGGAATCGAACCCGGGCCTCCCGCGTGGCAGGCGAGAATTCTACCACTGAACCACCAATGCTTGTGAGAAGAGATTTTTTGCCCATTTTTTTTTTTTTTTTTTACAATTTGTAATCACAAAGACTATAAACTATTCGGTTTCATCAACCGGCAAAATTCACGTCCAATTTGCAGACTTTGTCATGAAATTGTGCCAGTTTCAAGTGCAAAACCTGAATTCACACTAATATTGTAAGTGACGGTGTTCACTCTCAGTATCATATATAAAAGCAGCAGCAGAACTAAGCAGAAAAACTTGTGTTTGCATTGGCCGGGAATCGAACCCGGGCCTCCCGCGTGGCAGGCGAGAATTCTACCACTGAACCACCAATGCTTGTGAGCAGA
This sequence comes from Cololabis saira, assembly GCF_033807715.1. Classification (NCBI taxonomy): domain Eukaryota; kingdom Metazoa; phylum Chordata; class Actinopteri; order Beloniformes; family Belonidae; genus Cololabis; species Cololabis saira. The sequence continues at coordinate 7,306,647 of NC_084596.1, read as the reverse complement.
GATTTTTTGCCCTTTTTTTTTTTTTTTTTTTTTACAATTTGGTATCACAAAGACTATAAACTATTCGGTTTCATCACCCGGCAAAATTCACGTCCAATTAGCAGACTTTGTCATGAAATTGTGCCAGTTTCAAGTGCAAAACCTGAATTCACACTAATATTGTAAGTGACGGTGTTCACTCTCAGTATCATATATAAAAGCAGCAGCAGAACTAAGCAGAAAAACTTGTGTTTGCATTGGCCGGGAATCGAACCCGGGCCTCCCGCGTGGCAGGCGAGAATTCTACCACTGAACCACCAATGCTTGTGAGAAGAGATTTTTTGCCCATTTTTTTTTTTTTTTTTACAATTTGTAATCACAAAGACTATAAACTATTCGGTTTCATCAACCGGCAAAATTCACGTCCAATTTGCAGACTTTGTCATGAAATTGTGCCAGTTTCAAGTGCAAAACCTGAATTCACACTAATATTGTAAGTGACGGTGTTCACTCTCAGTATCATATATAAAAGCAGCAGCAGAACTAAGCAGAAAAACTTGTGTTTGCATTGGCCGGGAATCGAACCCGGGCCTCCCGCGTGGCAGGCAAGAATTCTACCACTGAACCACCAATGCTTGTGAGCAGAGATTTTTTGCCCATTTTTTTTTTTTTTTTTGCAATTTGTAATCACAAAGACTATAAACTATTCGGTTTCATCACCCGGCAAAATTCACGTCCAATTAGCAGACTTTGTCATGAAATTGTGCCAGTTTCAAGTGCAAAACCTGAATTCACACTAATATTGTAAGTGACGGTGTTCACTCTCAGTATCATATATAAAAGCAGCAGCAGAACTAAGCAGAAAAACTTGTGTTTGCATTGGCCGGGAATCGAACCCGGGCCTCCCGCGTGGCAGGCGAGAATTCTACCACTGAACCACCAATGCTTGTGAGCAGAGATTTTTTGCCCATTTTTTTTTTTTTTTTTGCAATTTGTAATCACAAAGACTATAAACTATTCGGTTTCATCACCCGGCAAAATTCACGTCCAATTAGCAGACTTTGTCATGAAATTGTGCCAGTTTCAAGTGCAAAACCTGAATTCACACTAATATTGTAAGTGACGGTGTTCACTCTCAGTATCATATATAAAAGCAGCAGCAGAACTAAGCAGAAAAACTTGTGTTTGCATTGGCCGGGAATCGAACCCGGGCCTCCCGCGTGGCAGGCGAGAATTCTACCACTGAACCACCAATGCTTGTGAGAAAAGATTTTTTGCCCATTTTTTTTTTTTTTTTTTACAATTTGTAATCACAAAGACTATAAACTATTCGGTTTCATCACCCGGCAAAATTCACGTCCAATTTGCAGACTTTGTCATGAAATTGTGCCAGTTTCAAGTGCAAAACCTGAATTCACACTAATATTGTAAGTGACGGTGTTCACTCTCAGTATCATATATAAAAGCAGCAGCAGAACTAAGCAGAAAAACTTGTGTTTGCATTGGCCGGGAATCGAACCCGGGCCTCCCGCGTGGCAGGCGAGAATTCTACCACTGAACCACCAATGCTTGTGAGCAGAGATTTTTTGCCCATTTTTTTTTTTTTTTTTTTGCAATTGTTAATCAAAAAGACTATAAACTATTCGGTTTCATGACCCTGCAAAATTCACGTCCAATTTGCAGACTTTGTCATGAAATTGTGCCAGTTTCAAGTGCAAAACCTGAATTCACACTAATATTGTAAGTGACGGTGTTCACTCTCAGTATCATATATAAAAGCAGCAGCAGAACTAAGCAGAAAAACTTGTGTTTGCATTGGCCGGGAATCGAACCCGGGCCTCCCGCGTGGCAGGCGAGAATTCTACCACTGAACCACCAATGCTTATGAGCAGAGATTTTTTGCCCATTTTTTTTTTTTTTTTTTTGCAATTGTTAATCACAAAGACTATAAACTATTCGGTTTCATGACCCTGCAAAATTCACGTCCAATTTGCAGACTTTGTCATGAAATTGTGCCAGTTTCAAGTGCAAAACCTGAATTCACACTAATATTGTAAGTGACGGTGTTCACTCTCAGTATCATATATAAAAGCAGCAGCAGAACTAAGCAGAAAAACTTGTGTTTGCATTGGCCGGGAATCGAACCCGGGCCTCCCGCGTGGCAGGCGAGAATTCTACCACTGAACCACCAATGCTTGTGAGCAGAGATTTTCTGCCCTTTTTTTTTTTTTTTTTTTTTACAATTTGTAATCACAAAGACTATAAACTATTCGGTTTCATCACCCGGCAAAATTCACGTCCAATTAGCAGACTTTGTCATGAAATTGTGCCAGTTTCAAGTGCAAAACCTGAATTCACACTAATATTGTAAGTGACGGTATTCACTCTCAGTATCAAATATAAAAGCAGCAGCAGAACTAAGCAGAAAAACTTGTGTTTGCATTGGCCGGGAATCGAACCCGGGCCTCCCGCGTGGCAGGCGAGAATTCTACCACTGAACCACCAATGCTTGTGAGCAGAGATTTTTTGCCCATTTTTTTTTTTTTTTTTTTGCAATTGTTAATCAAAAAGACTATAAACTATTCGGTTTCATGACCCTGCAAAATTCACGTCCAATTTGCAGACTTTGTCATGAAATTGTGCCAGTTTCAAGTGCAAAACCTGAATTCACACTAATATTGTAAGTGACGGTGTTCACTCTCAGTATCATATATAAAAGCAGCAGCAGAACTAAGCAGAAAAACTTGTGTTTGCATTGGCCGGGAATCGAACCCGGGCCTCCCGCGTGGCAGGCGAGAATTCTACCACTGAACCACCAATGCTTGTGAGCAGAGATTTTTTGCCCATTTTTTTTTTTTTTTTTTTGCAATTGTTAATCAAAAAGACTATAAACTATTCGGTTTCATGACCCTGCAAAATTCACGTCCAATTTGCAGACTTTGTCATGAAATTGTGCCAGTTTCAAGTGCAAAACCTGAATTCACACTAATATTGTAAGTGACGGTGTTCACTCTCAGTATCATATATAAAAGCAGCAGCAGAACTAAGCAGAAAAATTGTGTTTGCATTGGCCGGGAATCGAACCCGGGCCTCCCGCGTGGCAGGCGAGAATTCTACCACTGAACCACCAATGCTTGTGAGCAGAGATTTTTTGCCCTTTTTTTTTTTTTTTTTTTTTTACAATTTGTAATCACAAAGACTATAAACTATTCGGTTTCATCACCCGGCAAAATTCACGTCCAATTAGCAGACTTTGTCATGAAATTGTGCCAGTTTCAAGTGCAAAACCTGAATTCACACTAATATTGTAAGTGACGGTGTTCACTCTCAGTATCAAATATAAAAGCAGCAGCAGAACTAAGCAGAAAAACTTGTGTTTGCATTGGCCGGGAATCGAACCCGGGCCTCCCGCGTGGCAGGCGAGAATTCTACCACTGAACCACCAATGCTTGTGAGAAGAGATTTTTTGCCCATTTTTTTTTTTTTTTTTTACAATTTGTAATCACAAAGACTATAAACTATTCGGTTTCATCAACCGGCAAAATTCACGTCCAATTTGCAGACTTTGTCATGAAATTGTGCCAGTTTCAAGTGCAAAACCTGAATTCACACTAATATTGTAAGTGACGGTGTTCACTCTCAGTATCATATATAAAAGCAGCAGCAGAACTAAGCAGAAAAACTTGTGTTTGCATTGGCCGGGAATCGAACCCGGGCCTCCCGCGTGGCAGGCGAGAATTCTACCACTGAACCACCAATGCTTGTGAGCAGAGATTTTTTGCCCATTTTTTTTTTTTTTTTTTTGCAATTGTTAATCAAAAAGACTATAAACTATTCGGTTTCATGACCCTGCAAAATTCACGTCCAATTTGCAGACTTTGTCATGAAATTGTGCCAGTTTCAAGTGCAAAACCTGAATTCACACTAATATTGTAAGTGACGGTGTTCACTCTCAGTATCATATATAAAAGCAGCAGCAGAACTAAGCAGAAAAACTTGTGTTTGCATTGGCCGGGAATCGAACCCGGGCCTCCCGCGTGGCAGGCGAGAATTCTACCACTGAACCACCAATGCTTGTGAGCAGAGATTTTTTGCCCATTTTTTTTTTTTTTTTTTTGCAATTGTTAATCAAAAAGACTATAAACTATTCGGTTTCATGACCCTGCAAAATTCACGTCCAATTTGCAGACTTTGTCATGAAATTGTGCCAGTTTCAAGTGCAAAACCTGAATTCACACTAATATTGTAAGTGACGGTGTTCACTCTCAGTATCATATATAAAAGCAGCAGCAGAACTAAGCAGAAAAATTGTGTTTGCATTGGCCGGGAATCGAACCCGGGCCTCCCGCGTGGCAGGCGAGAATTCTACCACTGAACCACCAATGCTTGTGAGCAGAGATTTTTTGCCCTTTTTTTTTTTTTTTTTTTTTTACAATTTGTAATCACAAAGACTATAAACTATTCGGTTTCATCACCCGGCAAAATTCACGTCCAATTAGCAGACTTTGTCATGAAATTGTGCCAGTTTCAAGTGCAAAACCTGAATTCACACTAATATTGTAAGTGACGGTGTTCACTCTCAGTATCAAATATAAAAGCAGCAGCAGAACTAAGCAGAAAAACTTGTGTTTGCATTGGCCGGGAATCGAACCCGGGCCTCCCGCGTGGCAGGCGAGAATTCTACCACTGAACCACCAATGCTTGTGAGAAGAGATTTTTTGCCCATTTTTTTTTTTTTTTTTTACAATTTGTAATCACAAAGACTATAAACTATTCGGTTTCATCAACCGGCAAAATTCACGTCCAATTTGCAGACTTTGTCATGAAATTGTGCCAGTTTCAAGTGCAAAACCTGAATTCACACTAATATTGTAAGTGACGGTGTTCACTCTCAGTATCATATATAAAAGCAGCAGCAGAACTAAGCAGAAAAACTTGTGTTTGCATTGGCCGGGAATCGAACCCGGGCCTCCCGCGTGGCAGGCGAGAATTCTACCACTGAACCACCAATGCTTGTGAGCAGAGATTTTTTGCCCTTTTTTTTTTTTTTTTTTTTTACAATTTGGTATCACAAAGACTATAAACTATTCGGTTTCATCACCCGGCAAAATTCACGTCCAATTAGCAGACTTTGTCATGAAATTGTGCCAGTTTCAAGTGCAAAACCTGAATTCACACTAATATTGTAAGTGACGGTGTTCACTCTCAGTATCATATATAAAAGCAGCAGCAGAACTAAGCAGAAAAACTTGTGTTTGCATTGGCCGGGAATCGAACCCGGGCCTCCCGCGTGGCAGGCGAGAATTCTACCACTGAACCACCAATGCTTGTGAGAAGAGATTTTTTGTCCATTTTTTTTTTTTTTTTTACAATTTGTAATCACAAAGACTATAAACTATTCGGTTTCATCAACCGGCAAAATTCACGTCCAATTTGCAGACTTTGTCATGAAATTGTGCCAGTTTCAAGTGCAAAACCTGAATTCACACTAATATTGTAAGTGACGGTGTTCACTCTCAGTATCATATATAAAAGCAGCAGCAGAACTAAGCAGAAAAACTTGTGTTTGCATTGGCCGGGAATCGAACCCGGGCCTCCCGCGTGGCAGGCAAGAATTCTACCACTGAACCACCAATGCTTGTGAGCAGAGATTTTTTGCCCATTTTTTTTTTTTTTTTTGCAATTTGTAATCACAAAGACTATAAACTATTCGGTTTCATCACCCGGCAAAATTCACGTCCAATTTGCAGACTTTGTCATGAAATTGTGCCAGTTTCAAGTGCAAAACCTGAATTCACACTAATATTGTAAGTGACGGTGTTCACTCTCAGTATCATATATAAAAGCAGCAGCAGAACTAAGCAGAAAAACTTGTGTTTGCATTGGCCGGGAATCGAACCCGGGCCTCCCGCGTGGCAGGCGAGAATTCTACCACTGAACCACCAATGCTTGTGAGCAGAGATTTTTTGCCCTTTTTTTTTTTTTTTTTTTTTACAATTTGTAATCACAAAGACTATAAACTATTCGGTTTCATCACCCGGCAAAATTCACGTCCAATTAGCAGACTTTGTCATGAAATTGTGCCAGTTTCAAGTGCAAAACCTGAATTCACACTAATATTGTAAGTGACGGTGTTCACTCTCAGTATCATATATAAAAGCAGCAGCAGAACTAAGCAGAAAAACTTGTGTTTGCATTGGCCGGGAATCGAACCCGGGCCTCCCGCGTGGCAGGCGAGAATTCTACCACTGAACCACCAATGCTTGTGAGCAGAGATTTTTTGCCCATTTTTTTTTTTTTTTTTTTGCAATTGTTAATCAAAAAGACTATAAACTATTCCGTTTCATGACCCTGCAAAATTCACGTCCAATTTGCAGACTTTGTCATGAAATTGTGCCAGTTTCAAGTGCAAAACCTGAATTCACACTAATATTGTAAGTGACGGTGTTCACTCTCAGTATCATATATAAAAGCAGCAGCAGAACTAAGCAGAAAAACTTGTGTTTGCATTGGCCGGGAATCGAACCCGGGCCTCCCGCGTGGCAGGCGAGAATTCTACCACTGAACCACCAATGCTTATGAGCAGAGATTTTTTGCCCATTTTTTTTTTTTTTTTTTTGCAATTGTTAATCACAAAGACTATAAACTATTCGGTTTCATGACCCTGCAAAATTCACGTCCAATTTGCAGACTTTGTCATGAAATTGTGCCAGTTTCAAGTGCAAAACCTGAATTCACACTAATATTGTAAGTGACGGTGTTCACTCTCAGTATCATATATAAAAGCAGCAGCAGAACTAAGCAGAAAAACTTGTGTTTGCATTGGCCGGGAATCGAACCCGGGCCTCCCGCGTGGCAGGCGAGAATTCTACCACTGAACCACCAATGCTTGTGAGCAGAGATTTTCTGCCCTTTTTTTTTTTTTTTTTTTTTACAATTTGTAATCACAAAGACTATAAACTATTCGGTTTCATCACCCGGCAAAATTCACGTCCAATTAGCAGACTTTGTCATGAAATTGTGCCAGTTTCAAGTGCAAAACCTGAATTCACACTAATATTGTAAGTGACGGTATTCACTCTCAGTATCAAATATAAAAGCAGCAGCAGAACTAAGCAGAAAAACTTGTGTTTGCATTGGCCGGGAATCGAACCCGGGCCTCCCGCGTGGCAGGCGAGAATTCTACCACTGAACCACCAATGCTTGTGAGCAGAGATTTTTTGCCCATTTTTTTTTTTTTTTTTTTGCAATTGTTAATCAAAAAGACTATAAACTATTCGGTTTCATGACCCTGCAAAATTCACGTCCAATTTGCAGACTTTGTCATGAAATTGTGCCAGTTTCAAGTGCAAAACCTGAATTCACACTAATATTGTAAGTGACGGTGTTCACTCTCAGTATCATATATAAAAGCAGCAGCAGAACTAAGCAGAAAAACTTGTGTTTGCATTGGCCGGGAATCGAACCCGGGCCTCCCGCGTGGCAGGCGAGAATTCTACCACTGAACCACCAATGCTTGTGAGCAGAGATTTTTTGCCCATTTTTTTTTTTTTTTTTTTGCAATTGTTAATCAAAAAGACTATAAACTATTCGGTTTCATGACCCTGCAAAATTCACGTCCAATTTGCAGACTTTGTCATGAAATTGTGCCAGTTTCAAGTGCAAAACCTGAATTCACACTAATATTGTAAGTGACGGTGTTCACTCTCAGTATCATATATAAAAGCAGCAGCAGAACTAAGCAGAAAAATTGTGTTTGCATTGGCCGGGAATCGAACCCGGGCCTCCCGCGTGGCAGGCGAGAATTCTACCACTGAACCACCAATGCTTGTGAGCAGAGATTTTTTGCCCTTTTTTTTTTTTTTTTTTTTTTACAATTTGTAATCACAAAGACTATAAACTATTCGGTTTCATCACCCGGCAAAATTCACGTCCAATTAGCAGACTTTGTCATGAAATTGTGCCAGTTTCAAGTGCAAAACCTGAATTCACACTAATATTGTAAGTGACGGTGTTCACTCTCAGTATCAAATATAAAAGCAGCAGCAGAACTAAGCAGAAAAACTTGTGTTTGCATTGGCCGGGAATCGAACCCGGGCCTCCCGCGTGGCAGGCGAGAATTCTACCACTGAACCACCAATGCTTGTGAGAAGAGATTTTTTGCCCATTTTTTTTTTTTTTTTTTACAATTTGTAATCACAAAGACTATAAACTATTCGGTTTCATCAACCGGCAAAATTCACGTCCAATTTGCAGACTTTGTCATGAAATTGTGCCAGTTTCAAGTGCAAAACCTGAATTCACACTAATATTGTAAGTGACGGTGTTCACTCTCAGTATCATATATAAAAGCAGCAGCAGAACTAAGCAGAAAAACTTGTGTTTGCATTGGCCGGGAATCGAACCCGGGCCTCCCGCGTGGCAGGCGAGAATTCTACCACTGAACCACCAATGCTTGTGAGCAGAGATTTTTTGCCCTTTTTTTTTTTTTTTTTTTTTACAATTTGGTATCACAAAGACTATAAACTATTCGGTTTCATCACCCGGCAAAATTCACGTCCAATTAGCAGACTTTGTCATGAAATTGTGCCAGTTTCAAGTGCAAAACCTGAATTCACACTAATATTGTAAGTGACGGTGTTCACTCTCAGTATCATATATAAAAGCAGCAGCAGAACTAAGCAGAAAAACTTGTGTTTGCATTGGCCGGGAATCGAACCCGGGCCTCCCGCGTGGCAGGCGAGAATTCTACCACTGAACCACCAATGCTTGTGAGAAGAGATTTTTTGTCCATTTTTTTTTTTTTTTTTACAATTTGTAATCACAAAGACTATAAACTATTCGGTTTCATCAACCGGCAAAATTCACGTCCAATTTGCAGACTTTGTCATGAAATTGTGCCAGTTTCAAGTGCAAAACCTGAATTCACACTAATATTGTAAGTGACGGTGTTCACTCTCAGTATCATATATAAAAGCAGCAGCAGAACTAAGCAGAAAAACTTGTGTTTGCATTGGCCGGGAATCGAACCCGGGCCTCCCGCGTGGCAGGCAAGAATTCTACCACTGAACCACCAATGCTTGTGAGCAGAGATTTTTTGCCCATTTTTTTTTTTTTTTTTGCAATTTGTAATCACAAAGACTATAAACTATTCGGTTTCATCACCCGGCAAAATTCACGTCCAATTTGCAGACTTTGTCATGAAATTGTGCCAGTTTCAAGTGCAAAACCTGAATTCACACTAATATTGTAAGTGACGGTGTTCACTCTCAGTATCATATATAAAAGCAGCAGCAGAACTAAGCAGAAAAACTTGTGTTTGCATTGGCCGGGAATCGAACCCGGGCCTCCCGCGTGGCAGGCGAGAATTCTACCACTGAACCACCAATGCTTGTGAGCAGAGATTTTTTGCCCTTTTTTTTTTTTTTTTTTTTTACAATTTGTAATCACAAAGACTATAAACTATTCGGTTTCATCACCCGGCAAAATTCACGTCCAATTAGCAGACTTTGTCATGAAATTGTGCCAGTTTCAAGTGCAAAACCTGAATTCACACTAATATTGTAAGTGACGGTGTTCACTCTCAGTATCATATATAAAAGCAGCAGCAGAACTAAGCAGAAAAACTTGTGTTTGCATTGGCCGGGAATCGAACCCGGGCCTCCCGCGTGGCAGGCGAGAATTCTACCACTGAACCACCAATGCTTGTGAGCAGAGATTTTTTGCCCATTTTTTTTTTTTTTTTTTTGCAATTGTTAATCAAAAAGACTATAAACTATTCCGTTTCATGACCCTGCAAAATTCACGTCCAATTTGCAGACTTTGTCATGAAATTGTGCCAGTTTCAAGTGCAAAACCTGAATTCACACTAATATTGTAAGTGACGGTGTTCACTCTCAGTATCATATATAAAAGCAGCAGCAGAACTAAGCAGAAAAACTTGTGTTTGCATTGGCCGGGAATCGAACCTGGGCCTCCCGCGTGGCAGGCGAGAATTCTACCACTGAACCACCAATGCTTGTGAGCAGAGATTTTTTGCCCATTTTTTTTTTTTTTTTTTGAAATTTGTAATCACAAAGACTATAAACTATTCGGTTTCATCACCCGGCAAAATTCACGTCCAATTAGCAGACTTTGTCATGAAATTGTGCCAGTTTCAAGTGCAAAACCTGAATTCACACTAATATTGTAAGTGACGGTGTTCACTCTCAGTATCATATATAAAAGCAGCAGCAGAACTAAGCAGAAAAACTTGTGTTTGCATTGGCCGGGAATCTAACCCGGGCCTCCCGCGTGGCAGGCGAGAATTCTACCACTGAACCACCAATGCTTGTGAGCAGAGATTTTTTGCCCATTTTTTTTGTTTTTTTTACAATTTGTAATCACAAAGACTATAAACTATTCGGTTTCATGACCCTGCAAAATTCACGTCCAATTTGCAGACTTTGTCATGAAATTGTGCCAGTTTCAAGTGCAAAACCTGAATTCACACTAATATTGTAAGTGACGGTGTTCACTCTCAGTATCATATATAAAAGCAGCAGCAGAACTAAGCAGAAAAACTTGTGTTTGCATTGGCCGGGAATCGTACCCGGGCCTCCCGCGTGGCAGGCGAGAATTCTACCACTGAACCACCAATGCTTGTGAGCAGAGATTTTTTGCCCTTTTTTTTTTTTTTTTTTTACAATTTGTAATCACAAAGACTATAAACTATTCGGTTTCATCACCCGGCAAAATTCACGTCCAATTAGCAGACTTTGTCATGAAATTGTGCCAGTTTCAAGTGCAAAACCTGAATTCACACTAATATTGTAAGTGACGGTGTTCACTCTCAGTATCAAATATAAAAGCAGCAGCAGAACTAAGCAGAAAAACTTGTGTTTGCATTGGCCGGGAATCGAACCCGGGCCTCCCGCGTGGCAGGCGAGAATTCTACCACTGAACCACCAATGCTTGTGAGAAGAGATTTTTTGCCCATTTTTTTTTTTTTTTTTGCAATTTGTAATCACAAAGACTATAAACTATTCGGTTTCATCAACCGGCAAAATTCACGTCCAATTTGCAGACTTTGTCATGAAATTGTGCCAGTTTCAAGTGCAAAACCTGAATTCACACTAATATTGTAAGTGACGGTGTTCACTCTCAGTATCATATATAAAAGCAGCAGCAGAACTAAGCAGAAAAACTTGTGTTTGCATTGGCCGGGAATCGAACCCGGGCCTCCCGCGTGGCAGGCGAGAATTCTACCACTGAACCACCAATGCTTGTGAGAAAAGATTTTTTGCCCTTTTTTTTTTTTTTTTTTTTTACAATTTGTAATCACAAAGACTATAAACTATTCGGTTTCATCACCCGGCAAAATTCACGTCCAATTAGCAGACTTTGTCATGAAATTGTGCCAGTTTCAAGTGCAAAACCTTAATTCACACTAATATTGTAAGTGACGGTGTTCACTCTCAGTATCATATATAAAAGCAGCAGCAGAACTAAGCAGAAAAACTTGTGTTTGCATTGGCCGGGAATCGAACCCGGGCCTCCCGCGTGGCAGGCGAGAATTCTACCACTGAACCACCAATGCTTGTGAGCAGAGATTTTTTGCCCATTTTTTTTTTTTTTTTTTTGCAATTGTTAATCAAAAAGACTATAAACTATTCGGTTTCATGACCCTGCAAAATTCACGTCCAATTTGCAGACTTTGTCATGAAATTGTGCCAGTTTCAAGTGCAAAACCTGAATTCACACTAATATTGTAAGTGACGGTGTTCACTCTCAGTATCATATATAAAAGCAGCAGCAGAACTAAGCAGAAAAACTTGTGTTTGCATTGGCCGGGAATCGAACCTGGGCCTCCCGCGTGGCAGGCGAGAATTCTACCACTGAACCACCAATGCTTGTGAGCAGAGATTTTTTGCCCATTTTTTTTTTTTTTTTTTGAAATTTGTAATCACAAAGACTATAAACTATTCGGTTTCATCACCCGGCAAAATTCACATCCAATTAGCAGACTTTGTCATGAAATTGTGCCAGTTTCAAGTGCAAAACCTGAATTCACACTAATATTGTAAGTGACGGTGTTCACTCTCAGTATCATATATAAAAGCAGCAGCAGAACTAAGCAGAAAAACTTTTGTTTGCATTGGCCGGGAATCGAACCCCTGCCTCCCGCGTGGCAGGCGAGAATTCTACCACTGAACCACCAATGCTTGTGAGCAGAGATTTTTTGCCCATTTTTTTTTTTTTTTTTACAATTTGTAATCACAAAGACTATAAACTATTCGGTTTCATCAACCGGCAAAATTCACGTCCAATTAGCAGACTTTGTCATGAAATTGTGCCAGTTTCAAGTGCAAAACCTGAATTCACACTAATATTGTAAGTGACGGTGTTCACTCTCAGTATCATATATAAAAGCAGCAGCAGAACTAAGCAGAAAAACTTGTGTTTGCATTGGCCGGGAATCGAACCCGGGCCTCCCGCGTGGCAGGCGAGAATTCTACCACTGAACCACCAATGCTTGTGAGCAGAGATTTTTTGCCCTTTTTTTTTTTTTTTTTTTTTTACAATTTGTAATCACAAAGACTATAAACTATTCGGTTTCATCACCCGGCAAAATTCACGTCCAATTAGCAGACTTTGTCATGAAATTGTGCCAGTTTCAAGTGCAAAACCTGAATTCACACTAATATTGTAAGTGACGGTGTTCACTCTCAGTATCATATATAAAAGCAGCAGCAGAACTAAGCAGAAAAACTTGTGTTTGCATTGGACGGGAATCGAACCCGGGCCTCCCGCGTGGCAGGCGAGAATTCTACCACTGAACCACCAATGCTTGTGAGCAGAGATTTTTTGCCCTTTTTTTTTTTTTTTTTTTTTACAATTTGTAATCACAAAGACTATAAACTATTCGGTTTCATCACCCGGCAAAATTCACGTCCAATTAGCAGACTTTGTCATGAAATTGTGCCAGTTTCAAGTGCAAAACCTGAATTCACACTAATATTGTAAGTGACGGTGTTCACTCTCAGTATCAAATATAAAAGCAGCAGCAGAACTAAGCAGAAAAACTTGTGTTTGCATTGGCCGGGAATCGAACCCGGGCCTCCCGCGTGGCAGGCGAGAATTCTACCACTGAACCACCAATGCTTGTGAGCAGAGATTTTTTGCCCTTTTTTTTTTTTTTTTTTTGCAATTTGTAATCACAAAGACTATAAACTATTCGGTTTCATCAACCGGCAAAATTCACGTCCAATTTGCAGACTTTGTCATGAAATTGTGCCAGTTTCAAGTGCAAAACCTGAATTCACACTAATATTGTAAGTGACGGTGTTCACTCTCAGTATCATATATAAAAGCAGCAGCAGAACTAAGCAGAAAAACTTGTGTTTGCATTGGCCGGGAATCGAACCCGGGCCTCCCGCGTGGCAGGCGAGAATTCTACCACTGAACCACCAATGCTTGTGAGCAGAGATTTTTTGCCCATTTTTTTTTTTTTTTTTACAATTTGTAATCACAAAGACTATAAACTATTCGGTTTCATCAACCGGCAAAATTCACGTCCAATTAGCAGACTTTGTCATGAAATTGTGCCAGTTTCAAGTGCAAAACCTGAATTCACACTAATATTGTAAGTGACGGTGTTCACTCTCAGTATCATATATAAAAGCAGCAGCAGAACTAAGCAGAAAAACTTGTGTTTGCATTGGCCGGGAATCGAACCCGGGCCTCCCGCGTGGCAGGCGAGAATTCTACCACTGAACCACCAATGCTTGTGAGCAGAGATTTTTTGCCCTTTTTTTTTTTTTTTTTTTTTTACAATTTGTAATCACAAAGACTATAAACTATTCGGTTTCATCACCCGGCAAAATTCACGTCCAATTAGCAGACTTTGTCATGAAATTGTGCCAGTTTCAAGTGCAAAACCTGAATTCACACTAATATTGTAAGTGACGGTGTTCACTCTCAGTATCATATATAAAAGCAGCAGCAGAACTAAGCAGAAAAACTTGTGTTTGCATTGGACGGGAATCGAACCCGGGCCTCCCGCGTGGCAGGCGAGAATTCTACCACTGAACCACCAATGCTTGTGAGCAGAGATTTTTTGCCCTTTTTTTTTTTTTTTTTTTTTACAATTTGTAATCACAAAGACTATAAACTATTCGGTTTCATCACCCGGCAAAATTCACGTCCAATTAGCAGACTTTGTCATGAAATTGTGCCAGTTTCAAGTGCAAAACCTGAATTCACACTAATATTGTAAGTGACGGTGTTCACTCTCAGTATCAAATATAAAAGCAGCAGCAGAACTAAGCAGAAAAACTTGTGTTTGCATTGGCCGGGAATCGAACCCGGGCCTCCCGCGTGGCAGGCGAGAATTCTACCACTGAACCACCAATGCTTGTGAGCAGAGATTTTTTGCCCTTTTTTTTTTTTTTTTTTTGCAATTTGTAATCACAAAGACTATAAACTATTCGGTTTCATCAACCGGCAAAATTCACGTCCAATTTGCAGACTTTGTCATGAAATTGTGCCAGTTTCAAGTGCAAAACCTGAATTCACACTAATATTGTAAGTGACGGTGTTCACTCTCAGTATCATATATAAAAGCAGCAGCAGAACTAAGCAGAAAAACTTGTGTTTGCATTGGCCGGGAATCGAACCCGGGCCTCCCGCGTGGCAGGCGAGAATTCTACCACTGAACCACCAATGCTTGTGAGAAGAGATTTTTTGCCCATTTTTTTTTTTTTTTTTTACAATTTGTAATCACAAAGACTATAAACTATTCGGTTTCATCAACCGGCAAAATTCACGTCCAATTTGCAGACTTTGTCATGAAATTGTGCCAGTTTCAAGTGCAAAACCTGAATTCACACTAATATTGTAAGTGACGGTGTTCACTCTCAGTATCATATATAAAAGCAGCAGCAGAACTAAGCAGAAAAACTTGTGTTTGCATTGGCCGGGAATCGAACCCAGGCCTCCCGCGTGGCAGGCAAGAATTCTACCACTGAACCACCAATGCTTGTGAGCAGAGATTTTTTGCCCATTTTTTTTTTTTTTTTTTGCAATTTGTAATCACAAAGACTATAAACTATTCGGTTTCATCACCCGGCAAAATTCACGTCCAATTAGCAGACTTTGTCATGAAATTGTGCCAGTTTCAAGTGCAAAACCTGAATTCACACTAATATTGTAAGTGACGGTGTTCACTCTCAGTATCATATATAAAAGCAGCAGCAGAACTAAGCAGAAAAACTTGTGTTTGCATTGGCCGGGAATCGAACCCGGGCCTCCCGCGTGGCAGGCGAGAATTCTACCACTGAACCACCAATGCTTATGAGCAGAGATTTTTTGCCCATTTTTTTTTTTTTTTTTTTGCAATTGTTAATCACAAAGACTATAAACTATTCGGTTTCATGACCCTGCAAAATTCACGTCCAATTTGCAGACTTTGTCATGAAATTGTGCCAGTTTCAAGTGCAAAACCTGAATTCACACTAATATTGTAAGTGACGGTGTTCACTCTCAGTATCATATATAAAAGCAGCAGCAGAACTAAGCAGAAAAACTTGTGTTTGCATTGGCCGGGAATCGAACCCGGGCCTCCCGCGTGGCAGGCGAGAATTCTACCACTGAACCACCAATGCTTGTGAGCAGAGATTTTTTGCCCTTTTTTTTTTTTTTTTTTTTTTACAATTTGTAATCACAAAGACTATAAACTATTCGGTTTCATCACCCGGCAAAATTCACGTCCAATTAGCAGACTTTGTCATGAAATTGTGCCAGTTTCAAGTGCAAAACCTGAATTCACACTAATATTGTAAGTGACGGTGTTCACTCTCAGTATCATATATAAAAGCAGCAGCAGAACTAAGCAGAAAAACTTGTGTTTGCATTGGACGGGAATCGAACCCGGGCCTCCCGCGTGGCAGGCGAGAATTCTACCACTGAACCACCAATGCTTGTGAGCAGAGATTTTTTGCCCTTTTTTTTTTTTTTTTTCTTTACAATTTGTAATCACAAAGACTATAAACTATTCGGTTTCATCACCCGGCAAAATTCACGTCCAATTAGCAGACTTTGTCATGAAATTGTGCCAGTTTCAAGTGCAAAACCTGAATTCACACTAATATTGTAAGTGACGGTGTTCACTCTCAGTATCAAATATAAAAGCAGCAGCAGAACTAAGCAGAAAAACTTGTGTTTGCATTGGCCGGGAATCGAACCCGGGCCTCCCGCGTGGCAGGCGAGAATTCTACCACTGAACCACCAATGCTTGTGAGCAGAGATTTTTTGCCCTTTTTTTTTTTTTTTTTTTGCAATTTGTAATCACAAAGACTATAAACTATTCGGTTTCATCAACCGGCAAAATTCACGTCCAATTTGCAGACTTTGTCATGAAATTGTGCCAGTTTCAAGTGCAAAACCTGAATTCACACTAATATTGTAAGTGACGGTGTTCACTCTCAGTATCATATATAAAAGCAGCAGCAGAACTAAGCAGAAAAACTTGTGTTTGCATTGGCCGGGAATCGAACCCGGGCCTCCCGCGTGGCAGGCGAGAATTCTACCACTGAACCACCAATGCTTGTGAGAAGAGATTTTTTGCCCATTTTTTTTTTTTTTTTTTTACAATTTGTAATCACAAAGACTATAAACTATTCGGTTTCATCAACCGGCAAAATTCACGTCCAATTTGCAGACTTTGTCATGAAATTGTGCCAGTTTCAAGTGCAAAACCTGAATTCACACTAATATTGTAAGTGACGGTGTTCACTCTCAGTATCATATATAAAAGCAGCAGCAGAACTAAGCAGAAAAACTTGTGTTTGCATTGGCCGGGAATCGAACCCGGGCCTCCCGCGTGGCAGGCGAGAATTCTACCACTGAACCACCAATGCTTGTGAGCAGAGATTTTTTGCCCTTTTTTTTTTTTTTTTTTTTTTACAATTTGTAATCACAAAGACTATAAACTATTCGGTTTCATCACCCGGCAAAATTCACGTCCAATTAGCAGACTTTGTCATGAAATTGTGCCAGTTTCAAGTGCAAAACCTGAATTCACACTAATATTGTAAGTGACGGTGTTCACTCTCAGTATCATATATAAAAGCAGCAGCAGAACTAAGCAGAAAAACTTGTGTTTGCATTGGACGGGAATCGAACCCGGGCCTCCCGCGTGGCAGGCGAGAATTCTACCACTGAACCACCAATGCTTGTGAGCAGAGATTTTTTGCCCTTTTTTTTTTTTTTTTTTTTTACAATTTGTAATCACAAAGACTATAAACTATTCGGTTTCATCACCCGGCAAAATTCACGTCCAATTAGCAGACTTTGTCATGAAATTGTGCCAGTTTCAAGTGCAAAACCTGAATTCACACTAATATTGTAAGTGACGGTGTTCACTCTCAGTATCAAATATAAAAGCAGCAGCAGAACTAAGCAGAAAAACTTGTGTTTGCATTGGCCGGGAATCGAACCCGGGCCTCCCGCGTGGCAGGCGAGAATTCTACCACTGAACCACCAATGCTTGTGAGCAGAGATTTTTTGCCCTTTTTTTTTTTTTTTTTTTGCAATTTGTAATCACAAAGACTATAAACTATTCGGTTTCATCACCCGGCAAAATTCACGTCCAATTTGCAGACTTTGTCATGAAATTGTGCCAGTTTCAAGTGCAAAACCTGAATTCACACTAATATTGTAAGTGACGGTGTTCACTCTCAGTATCATATATAAAAGCAGCAGCAGAACTAAGCAGAAAAACTTGTGTTTGCATTGGCCGGGAATAGAACCCGGGCCTCCCGCGTGGCAGGCGAGAATTCTACCACTGAACCACCAATGCTTGTGAGCAGAGATTTTTTGCCCATTTTTTTTTTTTTTTTTGCAATTTGTGATCACAAAGACTATAAACTATTCGGTTTCATCACCCGGCAAAATTCACGTCCAATTTGCAGACTTTGTCATGAAATTGTGCCAGTTTCAAGTGCAAAACCTGAATTCACACTAATATTGTAAGTGACGGTGTTCACTCTCAGTATCATATATAAAAGCAGCAGCAGAACTAAGCAGAAAAACTTGTGTTTGCATTGGCCGGGAATCGAACCCGGGCCTCCCGCGTGGCAGGCGAGAATTCTACCACTGAACCACCAATGCTTGTGAGCAGAGATTTTTTGCCCTTTTTTTTTTTTTTTTTTTTTTACAATTTGTAATCACAAAGACTATAAACTATTCGGTTTCATCACCCGGCAAAATTCACATCCAATTAGCAGACTTTGTCATGAAATTGTGCCAGTTTCAAGTGCAAAACCTGAATTCACACTAATATTGTAAGTGACGGTGTTCACTCTCAGTATCATATATAAAAGCAGCAGCAGAACTAAGCAGAAAAACTTGTGTTTGCATTGGACGGGAATCGAACCCGGGCCTCCCGCGTGGCAGGCGAGAATTCTACCACTGAACCACCAATGCTTGTGAGCAGAGATTTTTTGCCCTTTTTTTTTTTTTTTTTTTTTACAATTTGTAATCACAAAGACTATAAACTATTCGGTTTCATCACCCGGCAAAATTCACGTCCAATTAGCAGACTTTGTCATGAAATTGTGCCAGTTTCAAGTGCAAAACCTGAATTCACACTAATATTGTAAGTGACGGTATTCACTCTCAGTATCAAATATAAAAGCAGCAGCAGAACTAAGCAGAAAAACTTGTGTTTGCATTGGCCGGGAATCGAACCCGGGCCTCCCGCGTGGCAGGCGAGAATTCTACCACTGAACCACCAATGCTTGTGAGCAGAGATTTTTTGCCCTTTTTTTTTTTTTTTTTTTGCAATTTGTAATCACAAAGACTATAAACTATTCGGTTTCATCAACCGGCAAAATTCACGTCCAATTTGCAGACTTTGTCATGAAATTGTGCCAGTTTCAAGTGCAAAACCTGAATTCACACTAATATTGTAAGTGACGGTGTTCACTCTCAGTATCATATATAAAAGCAGCAGCAGAACTAAGCAGAAAAACTTGTGTTTGCATTGGCCGGGAATCGAACCCGGGCCTCCCGCGTGGCAGGCGAGAATTCTACCACTGAACCACCAATGCTTGTGAGAAGAGATTTTTTGCCCATTTTTTTTTTTTTTTTTTACAATTTGTAATCACAAAGACTATAAACTATTCGGTTTCATCAACCGGCAAAATTCACGTCCAATTTGCAGACTTTGTCATGAAATTGTGCCAGTTTCAAGTGCAAAACCTGAATTCACACTAATATTGTAAGTGACGGTGTTCACTCTCAGTATCATATATAAAAGCAGCAGCAGAACTAAGCAGAAAAACTTGTGTTTGCATTGGCCGGGAATCGAACCCGGGCCTCCCGCGTGGCAGGCGAGAATTCTACCACTGAACCACCAATGCTTGTGAGCAGAGATTTTTTGCCCTTTTTTTTTTTTTTTTTTTTTACAATTTGGTATCACAAAGACTATAAACTATTCGGTTTCATCACCCGGCAAAATTCACGTCCAATTAGCAGACTTTGTCATGAAATTGTGCCAGTTTCAAGTGCAAAACCTGAATTCACACTAATATTGTAAGTGACGGTGTTCACTCTCAGTATCATATATAAAAGCAGCAGCAGAACTAAGCAGAAAAACTTGTGTTTGCATTGGCCGGGAATCGAACCCGGGCCTCCCGCGTGGCAGGCAAGAATTCTACCACTGAACCACCAATGCTTGTGAGCAGAGATTTTTTGCCCATTTTTTTTTTTTTTTTTTGCAATTTGTAATCACAAAGACTATAAACTATTCGGTTTCATCACCCGGCAAAATTCACGTCCAATTAGCAGACTTTGTCATGAAATTGTGCCAGTTTCAAGTGCAAAACCTGAATTCACACTAATATTGTAAGTGACGGTGTTCACTCTCAGTATCATATATAAAAGCAGCAGCAGAACTAAGCAGAAAAACTTGTGTTTGCATTGGCCGGGAATCGAACCCGGGCCTCCCGCGTGGCAGGCGAGAATTCTACCACTGAACCACCAATGCTTGTGAGAAAAGATTTTTTGCCCATTTTTTTTTTTTTTTTTTACAATTTGTAATCACAAAGACTATAAACTATTCGGTTTCATCACCCGGCAAAATTCACGTCCAATTTGCAGACTTTGTCATGAAATTGTGCCAGTTTCAAGTGCAAAACCTGAATTCACACTAATATTGTAAGTGACGGTGTTCACTCTCAGTATCATATATAAAAGCAGCAGCAGAACTAAGCAGAAAAACTTGTGTTTGCATTGGCCGGGAATCGAACCCGGGCCTCCCGCGTGGCAGGCGAGAATTCTACCACTGAACCACCAATGCTTGTGAGCAGAGATATTTTGCCCATTTTTTTTTTTTTTTTTGCAATTTGTGATCACAAAGACTATAAACTATTCGGTTTCATCACCCGGCAAAATTCACGTCCAATTTGCAGACTTTGTCATGAAATTGTGCCAGTTTCAAGTGCAAAACCTGAATTCACACTAATATTGTAAGTGACGGTGTTCACTCTCAGTATCATATATAAAAGCAGCAGCAGAACAAAGCAGAAAAACTTGTGTTTGCATTGGCCGGGAATCGAACCCGGGCCTCCCGCGTGGCAGGCGAGAATTCTACCACTGAACCACCAATGCTTGTGAGCAGAGATTTTTTGCCCATTTTTTTTTTTTTTTTTTTGCAATTGTTAATCACAAAGACTATAAACTATTCGGTTTCATGACCCTGCAAAATTCACGTCCAATTTGCAGACTTTGTCATGAAATTGTGCCAGTTTCAAGTGCAAAACCTGAATTCACACTAATATTGTAAGTGACGGTGTTCACTCTCAGTATCATATATAAAAGCAGCAGCAGAACTAAGCAGAAAAACTTGTGTTTGCATTGGCCGGGAATCGAACCCGGGCCTCCCGCGTGGCAGGCGAGAATTCTACCACTGAACCACCAATGCTTGTGAGCAGAGATTTTTTGCCCTTTTTTTTTTTTTTTTTTTTACAATTTGTAATCACAAAGACTATAAACTATTCGGTTTCATCACCCGGCAAAATTCACGTCCAATTAGCAGACTTTGTCATGAAATTGTGCCAGTTTCAAGTGCAAAACCTGAATTCACACTAATATTGTAAGTGACGGTGTTCACTCTCAGTATCATATATAAAAGCAGCAGCAGAACTAAGCAGAAAAACTTGTGTTTGCATTGGCCGGGAATCGAACCCGGGCCTCCCGCGTGGCAGGCGAGAATTCTACCACTGAACCACCAATGCTTGTGAGCAGAGATTTTTTGCCCATTTTTTTTGTTTTTTTTTACAATTTGTAATCACAAAGACTATAAACTATTCGGTTTCATCAACCGGCAAAATTCACGTCCAATTTGCAGACTTTGTCATGAAATTGTGCCAGTTTCAAGTGCAAAACCTGAATTCACACTAATATTGTAAGTGACGGTGTTCACTCTCAGTATCATATATAAAAGCAGCAGCAGAACTAAGCAGAAAAACTTGTGTTTGCATTGGCCGGGAATCGAACCCGGGCCTCCCGCGTGGCAGGCGAGAATTCTACCACTGAACCACCAATGCTTGTGAGCAGAGATTTTTTGCCCTTTTTTTTTTTTTTTTTTTTTTACAATTTGTAATCACAAAGACTATAAACTATTCGGTTTCATCACCCGGCAAAATTCACGTCCAATTAGCAGACTTTGTCATGAAATTGTGCCAGTTTCAAGTGCAAAACCTGAATTCACACTAATATTGTAAGTGACGGTGTTCACTCTCAGTATCAAATATAAAAGCAGCAGCAGAACTAAGCAGAAAAACTTGTGTTTGCATTGGCCGGGAATCGAACCCGGGCCTCCCGCGTGGCAGGCGAGAATTCTACCACTGAACCACCAATGCTTGTGAGAAGAGATTTTTTGCCCATTTTTTTTTTTTTTTTTTACAATTTGTAATCACAAAGACTATAAACTATTCGGTTTCATCAACCGGCAAAATTCACGTCCAATTTGCAGACTTTGTCATGAAATTGTGCCAGTTTCAAGTGCAAAACCTGAATTCACACTAATATTGTAAGTGACGGTGTTCACTCTCAGTATTATATATAAAAGCAGCAGCAAAACTAAGCAGAAAAACTTGTGTTTGCATTGGCCGGGAATCGAACCCGGGCCTCCCGCGTGGCAGGCGAGAATTCTACCACTGAACCACCAATGCTTGTGAGCAGAGATTTTTTGCCCTTTTTTTTTTTTTTTTTTTTACAATTTGTGATCACAAAGACTATAAACTATTCGGTTTCATCACCCGGCAAAATTCACGTCCAATTAGCAGACTTTGTCATGAAATTGTGCCAGTTTCAAGTGCAAAACCTGAATTCACACTAATATTGTAAGTGACGGTGTTCACTCTCAGTATCATATATAAAAGCAGCAGCAGAACTAAGCAGAAAAACTTGTGTTTGCATTGGCCGGGAATCAAACCCGGGCCTCCCGCGTGGCAGGCAAGAATTCTACCACTGAACCACCAATGCTTGTGAGCAGAGATTTTTTGCCCATTTTTTTTTTTTTTTTTTGCAATTTGTAATCACAAAGACTATAAACTATTCGGTTTCATCACCCGGCAAAATTCACGTCCAATTAGCAGACTTTGTCATGAAATTGTGCCAGTTTCAAGTGCAAAACCTGAATTCACACTAATATTGTAAGTGACGGTGTTCACTCTCAGTATCATATATAAAAGCAGCAGCAGAACTAAGCAGAAAAACTTGTGTTTGCATTGGCCGGGAATCGAACCCGGGCCTCCCGCGTGGCAGGCGAGAATTCTACCACTGAACCACCAATGCTTGTGAGCAGAGATTTTTTGCCCATTTTTTTTTTTTTTTTTGCAATTTGTAATCACAAAGACTATAAACTATTCGGTTTCATCACCCGGCAAAATTCACGTCCAATTAGCAGACTTTGTCATGAAATTGTGCCAGTTTCAAGTGCAAAACCTGAATTCACACTAATATTGTAAGTGACGGTGTTCACTCTCAGTATCATATATAAAAGCAGCAGCAGAACTAAGCAGAAAAACTTGTGTTTGCATTGGCCGGGAATCGAACCCGGGCCTCCCGCGTGGCAGGCGAGAATTCTACCACTGAACCACCAATGCTTGTGAGCAGAGATTTTTTGCCCATTTTTTTTTTTTTTTTTGCAATTTGTAATCACAAAGACTATAAACTATTCGGTTTCATCACCCGGCAAAATTCACGTCCAATTAGCAGACTTTGTCATGAAATTGTGCCAGTTTCAAGTGCAAAACCTGAATTCACACTAATATTGTAAGTGACGGTGTTCACTCTCAGTATCATATATAAAAGCAGCAGCAGAACTAAGCAGAAAAACTTGTGTTTGCATTGGCCGGGAATCGAACCCGGGCCTCCCGCGTGGCAGGCGAGAATTCTACCACTGAACCACCAATGCTTGTGAGAAGAGATTTTTTGCCCATTTTTTTTTTTTTTTTTTACAATTTGTAATCACAAAGACTATAAACTATTCGGTTTCATCACCCGGCAAAATTCACGTCCAATTAGCAGACTTTGTCATGAAATTGTGCCAGTTTCAAGTGCAAAACCTGAATTCACACTAATATTGTAAGTGACGGTGTTCACTCTCAGTATCATATATAAAAGCAGCAGCAGAACTAAGCAGAAAAACTTGTGTTTGCATTGGCCGGGAATCGAACCCGGGCCTCCCGCGTGGCAGGCGAGAATTCTACCACTGAACCACCAATGCTTGTGAGCAGAGATTTTTTGCCCATTTTTTTTTTTTTTTTTGCAATTTGTGATCACAAAGACTATAAACTATTCGGTTTCATCACCCGGCAAAATTCACGTCCAATTTGCAGACTTTGTCATGAAATTGTGCCAGTTTCAAGTGCAAAACCTGAATTCACACTAATATTGTAAGTGACGGTGTTCACTCTCAGTATCATATATAAAAGCAGCAGCAGAACTAAGCAGAAAAACTTGTGTTTGCATTGGCCGGGAATCGAACCCGGGCCTCCCGCGTGGCAGGCGAGAATTCTACCACTGAACCACCAATGCTTGTGAGCAGAGATTTTTTGCCCATTTTTTTTTTTTTTTTTTTACAATTTGTAATCACAAAGACTATAAACTATTCGGTTTCATCACCCGGCAAAATTCACGTCCAATTAGCAGACTTTGTCATGAAATTGTGCCAGTTTCAAGTGCAAAACCTGAATTCACACTAATATTGTAAGTGACGGTGTTCACTCTCAGTATCATATATAAAAGCAGCAGCAGAACTAAGCAGAAAAACTTGTGTTTGCATTGGCCGGGAATCGAACCTGGGCCTCCCGCGTGGCAGGCGAGAATTCTACCACTGAACCACCAATGCTTGTGAGCAGAGATTTTTTGCCCATTTTTTTTTTTTTTTTTTGAAATTTGTGATCACAAAGACTATAAACTATTCGGTTTCATCACCCGGCAAAATTCACGTCCAATTAGCAGACTTTGTCATGAAATTGTGCCAGTTTCAAGTGCAAAACCTGAATTCACACTAATATTGTAAGTGATGGTGTTCACTCTCAGTATCATATATAAAAGCAGCAGCAGAACTAAGCAGAAAAACTTGTGTTTGCATTGGCCGGGAATCGAACCCGGGCCTCCCGCGTGGCAGGCGAGAATTCTACCACTGAACCACCAATGCTTGTGAGCAGAGATTTTTTGCCCTTTTTTTTTTTTTTTTTTTGCAATTTGTAATCACAAAGACTATAAACTATTCGGTTTCATCAACCGGCAAAATTCACGTCCAATTTGCAGACTTTGTCATGAAATTGTGCCAGTTTCAAGTGCAAAACCTGAATTCACACTAATATTGTAAGTGACGGTGTTCACTCTCAGTATCATATATAAAAGCAGCAGCAGAACTAAGCAGAAAAACTTGTGTTTGCATTGGCCGGGAATCGAACCCGGGCCTCCCGCGTGGCAGGCGAGAATTCTACCACTGAACCACCAATGCTTGTGAGCAGAGATTTTTTGCCCATTTTTTTTTTTTTTTTTGCAATTTGTGATCACAAGACTATAAACTATTTGGTTTCATCACCCGGCAAAATTCACGTCCAATTTGCAGACTTTGTCATGAAATTGTGCCAGTTTCAAGTGCAAAACCTGAATTCACACTAATATTGTAAGTGACGGTGTTCACTCTCAGTATCAAATATAAAAGCAGCAGCAGAACTAAGCAGAAAAACTTGTGTTTGCATTGGCCGGGAATCGAACCCGGGCCTCCCGCGTGGCAGGCGAGAATTCTACCACTGAACCACCAATGCTTGTGAGCAGAGATTTTTTGCCCTTTTTTTTTTTTTTTTTTTGCAATTTTTAATCACAAAGACTATAAACTATTCGGTTTCATCAACCGGCAAAATTCACGTCCAATTTGCAGACTTTGTCATGAAATTGTGCCAGTTTCAAGTGCAAAACCTGAATTCACACTAATATTGTAAGTGACGGTGTTCACTCTCAGTATCATATATAAAAGCAGCAGCAGAACTAAGCAGAAAAACTTGTGTTTGCATTGGCCGGGAATCGAACCCGGGCCTCCCGCGTGGCAGGCGAGAATTCTACCACTGAACCACCAATGCTTGTGAGAAGAGATTTTTTGCCCATTTTTTTTTTTTTTTTTTTACAATTTGTAATCACAAAGACTATAAACTATTCGGTTTCATCAACCGGCAAAATTCACGTCCAATTTGCAGACTTTGTCATGAAATTGTGCCAGTTTCAAGTGCAAAACCTGAATTCACACTAATATTGTAAGTGACGGTGTTCACTCTCAGTATCATATATAAAAGCAGCAGCAGAACTAAGCAGAAAAACTTGTGTTTGCATTGGCCGGGAATCGAACCCGGGCCTCCCGCGTGGCAGGCGAGAATTCTACCACTGAACCACCAATGCTTGTGAGCAGAGATTTTTTGCCCTTTTTTTTTTTTTTTTTTTTTTACAATTTGGTATCACAAAGACTATAAACTATTCGGTTTCATCACCCGGCAAAATTCACGTCCAATTAGCAGACTTTGTCATGAAATTGTGCCAGTTTCAAGTGCAAAACCTGAATTCACACTAATATTGTAAGTGACGGTGTTCACTCTCAGTATCATATATAAAAGCAGCAGCAGAACTAAGCAGAAAAACTTGTGTTTGCATTGGTCGGGAATCGAACCCGGGCCTCCCGCATGGCAGGCGAGAATTCTACCACTGAACCACCAATGCTTGTGAGAAGAGATTTTTTGCCCATTTTTTTTTTTTTTTTTACAATTTGTAATCACAAAGACTATAAACTATTCGGTTTCATCAACCGGCAAAATTCACGTCCAATTTGCAGACTTTGTCATGAAATTGTGCCAGTTTCAAGTGCAAAACCTGAATTCACACTAATATTGTAAGTGACGGTGTTCACTCTCAGTATCATATATAAAAGCAGCAGCAGAACTAAGCAGAAAAACTTGTGTTTGCATTGGCCTGGATTCGAACCCAGGCCCCAGGCGAGAATTCTACCACTGAACCACCAATGCTTGTGAGCAGAGATTTTTTGCCCACTTTTTTTTTTTTTTTTGCAATTTGTGATCACAAAGACTATACACTATTCGGTTTCATGACCCTGCAAAATTCATGTCCAATTTGCAGACTTTGTCATGAAATTGTGCCAGTTTCAAGTGCAAAACCTGAATTCACACTAATATTGTAAGTGACGGTGTTCACTCTCAGTATCATATATAAAAGCAGCAGCAGAACTAATCAGGAAAACGTGTGTTTGCATGGGCCTGGAATCCAACCTGGGCCTCCCGCGTGGCAGGCGAGAATTCTACCACTGAACCACCAATGCTTGTGAGCAGAGATTTTTTGCCCATTTTTTTTTTTTTTTTTGCAATTTGTAATCACAAAGACTATAAACTATTCGGTTTCATGACCCGGCAAAATTCACGTCCAATTTGCAGACTTTGTCATGAAATTGTGCCAGTTTCAAGTGCAAAACCTGAATTCACACTAATATTGTAAATGACGGTGTTCACTCTCAGTATCATATATAAAAGCAGCAGCAGAACTAAGCAGAAAAACTTGTGTTTGCATTGGCCGGGAATCGAACCCGGGCCTCCCGCGTGGCAGGCGAGAATTCTACCACTGAACCACCAATGCTTGTGAGCAGAGATTTTTTGCCCATTTTTTTTTTTTTTTTTTGAAATTTGTAATCACAAAGACTATAAACTATTCGGTTTCATCACCCGGCAAAATTCACGTCCAATTTGCAGACTTTGTCATGAAATTGTGCCAGTTTCAAGTGCAAAACCTGAATTCACACTAATATTGTAAGTGACGGTGTTCACTCTCAGTATCATATATAAAAGCAGCAGCAGAACTAATCAGGAAAACTTGTGTTTGCATGGGCCTGGAATCCAACCTGGGCCTCCCGCGTGGCAGGCGAGAATTCTACCACTGAACCACCAATGCTTGTGAGCAGAGATTTTTTGCACATTTTTTTTTTTTTTTTTTTGCAATTTGTAATCACAAAGACTATAAACTATTCGGTTTCATGACCCGGCAAAATTCACGTCCAATTTGCAGACTTTGTCATGAAATTGTGCCAGTTTCAAGTGCAAAACCTGAATTCACACTAATATTGTAAATGACGGTGTTCACTCTCAGTATCATATATAAAAGCAGCAGCAGAACTAAGCAGAAAAACTTGTGTTTGCATTGGCCGGGAATCGAACCCGGGCCTCCCGCGTGGCAGGCGAGAATTCTACCACTGAACCACCAATGCTTGTGAGCAGAGATTTTTTGCCCATTTTTTTTTTTTTTTTTTGAAATTTGTAATCACAAAGACTATAAACTATTCGGTTTCATCACCCGGCAAAATTCACGTCCAATTTGCAGACTTTGTCATGAAATTGTGCCAGTTTCAAGTGCAAAACCTGAATTCACACTAATATTGTAAGTGACGGTGTTCACTCTCAGTATCATATATAAAAGCAGCAGCAGAACTAATCAGGAAAACTTGTGTTTGCATGGGCCTGGAATCCAACCTGGGCCTCCCGCGTGGCAGGCGAGAATTCTACCACTGAACCACCAATGCTTGTGAGCAGAGATTTTTTGCACATTTTTTTTTTTTTTTTTTTGCAATTTGTAATCACAAAGACTATAAACTATTCGGTTTCATCACCCGGCAAAATTCACGTCCAATTTGCAGACTTTGTCATGAAATTGTGCCAGTTTCAAGTGCAAAACCTGAATTCACACTAATATTTTAAGTGACGGTGTTCACTCTCAGTATCATATATAAAAGCAGCAGCAGAACTAAGCAGAAAAACTTGTGTTTGCATTGGCCGGGAATCGAACCCGGGCCTCCCGCGTGGCAGGCGAGAATTCTACCACTGAACCACCAATGCTTGTGAGCAGAGATTTTTTGCCCATTTTTTTTTTTTTTTTTGCAATTTGTAATCACAAAGACTATAAACTATTCGGTTTCATGACCCGGCAAAATTCACGTCCAATTTGCAGACTTTGTCATGAAATTGTGCCAGTTTCAAGTGCAAAACCTGAATTCACACTAATATTGTAAATGACGGTGTTCACTCTCAGTATCATATATAAAAGCAGCAGCAGAACTAAGCAGAAAAACTTGTGTTTGCATTGGCCGGGAATCGAACCCGGGCCTCCCGCGTGGCAGGCGAGAATTCTACCACTGAACCACCAATGCTTGTGAGCAGAGATTTTTTGCCCATTTTTTTTTTTTTTTTTTTGCAATTTGTGATCACAAAGACTATAAACTATTCGGTTTCATGACCCGGCAAAATTCACGTCCAATTTGCAGACTTTGTCATGAAATTGTGCCAGTTTCAAGTGCAAAACCTGAATTCACACTAATATTGTAAATGACGGTGTTCACTCTCAGTATCATATATAAAAGCAGCAGCAGAACTAAGCAGAAAAACTTGTGTTTGCATTGGCCGGGAATCGAACCCGGGCCTCCCGCGTGGCAGGCGAGAATTCTACCACTGAACCACCAATGCTTGTGAGCAGAGATTTTTTGCCCTTTTTTTTTTTTTTTTTTTGCAATTTGTAATCACAAAGACTATAAACTATTCGGTTTCATCACCCGGCAAAATTCACGTCCAATTTGCAGACTTTGTCATGAAATTGTGCCAGTTTCAAGTGCAAAACCTGAATTCACACTAATATTGTAAGTGACGGTGTTCACTCTCAGTATCATATATAAAAGCAGCAGCAGAACTAAGCAGAAAAACTTGTGTTTGCATTGGCCGGGAATCGAACCCGGGCCTCCCGCGTGGCAGGCGAGAATTCTACCACTGAACCACCAATGCTTGTGAGCAGAGATTTTTTGCCCTTTTTTTTTTTTTTTTTTTGCAATTTGTAATCACAAAGACTATAAACTATTCGGTTTCATCACCCGGCAAAATTCACGTCCAATTTGCAGACTTTGTCATGAAATTGTGCCAGTTTCAAGTGCAAAACCTGAATTCACACTAATATTGTAAGTGACGGTGTTCACTCTCAGTATCATATATAAAAGCAGCAGCAGAACTAATCAGGAAAACTTGTGTTTGCATGGGCCTGGAATCCAACCTGGGCCTCCCGCGTGGCAGGCGAGAATTCTACCACTGAACCACCAATGCTTGTGAGCAGAGATTTTTTGCACATTTTTTTTTTTTTTTTTTTGCAATTTGTAATCACAAAGACTATAAACTATTCGGTTTCATCACCCGGCAAAATTCACGTCCAATTTGCAGACTTTGTCATGAAATTGTGCCAGTTTCAAGTGCAAAACCTGAATTCACACTAATATTTTAAGTGACGGTGTTCACTCTCAGTATCATATATAAAAGCAGCAGCAGAACTAAGCAGAAAAACTTGTGTTTGCATTGGCCGGGAATCGAACCCGGGCCTCCCGCGTGGCAGGCGAGAATTCTACCACTGAACCACCAATGCTTGTGAGCAGAGATTTTTTGCCCATTTTTTTTTTTTTTTTTGCAATTTGTAATCACAAAGACTATAAACTATTCGGTTTCATGACCCGGCAAAATTCACGTCCAATTTGCAGACTTTGTCATGAAATTGTGCCAGTTTCAAGTGCAAAACCTGAATTCACACTAATATTGTAAATGACGGTGTTCACTCTCAGTATCATATATAAAAGCAGCAGCAGAACTAAGCAGAAAAACTTGTGTTTGCATTGGCCGGGAATCGAACCCGGGCCTCCCGCGTGGCAGGCGAGAATTCTACCACTGAACCACCAATGCTTGTGAGCAGAGATTTTTTGCCCATTTTTTTTTTTTTTTTTTTGCAATTTGTGATCACAAAGACTATAAACTATTCGGTTTCATGACCCGGCAAAATTCACGTCCAATTTGCAGACTTTGTCATGAAATTGTGCCAGTTTCAAGTGCAAAACCTGAATTCACACTAATATTGTAAATGACGGTGTTCACTCTCAGTATCATATATAAAAGCAGCAGCAGAACTAAGCAGAAAAACTTGTGTTTGCATTGGCCGGGAATCGAACCCGGGCCTCCCGCGTGGCAGGCGAGAATTCTACCACTGAACCACCAATGCTTGTGAGCAGAGATTTTTTGCCCATTTTTTTTTTTTTTTTTTGCAATTTGTGATCACAAAGACTATAAACTATTCGGTTTCATGACCCTGCTAAAAGCAGCAGCAGAACTAAGCAGAAAAACTTGCTTTCCTTATCGCCCATCTACATCCCTTTTTTAATTCTCTCGTCAGCCACCAGGTTTATGAACATCTGCAACTCAGAGTTGGATCACCAAACAGACGTTTGCGCTGTATAATGAAATCACCGTGAGCCGCCAGTCGCTCTCGCGCTGACTCCCGCTTCCTGATTCAAACGTCTGACGGCCCCGCCCCCCGACCATTTAGTGGCGTGGAGGGTGATGACGTCAGATATAATGCCGGCTCAGCCCGGTTAGAACCTCGGCAGAATGGTTACAGAAACCCACCCGCCTTGGCCCCTAGTGGAAAAGCGCAAGAAGGGGGGGGGTGGGTAGAACCGAGCTGAGTAGATACTAGTGGAAAAGGGCCATATTAGAATGTTGTAATGCAATGGATGACAACACATGTCTAACTGGATATACCTGCAAACATGCAGCTTATACAACAAGAAGTTGATGTATAAGCTAAGGCACAAATGGCGGTAAGTAGCTTGTGATATTGAAGAAACCATCATCAAAGAGTTACTTTCCCTGACATGACTGCTCACCTTCTCATGTGGCTGGAAAACTGTGACGTCTCATTCAGCTGTTTCAGGTACTTTCCTGCAGCGTTGGTATAGCAGTCTACATGGCTGCTTGCCAAGCAGTTGACCTGGGTTTGTTTCCCAGCCAATGCAAGAAACATGAGGTCTTCATAAGTGTAATGCTTTTTGTTGGGGAAGAATATGTTTTCGACAATCAGACTTTACGAAATTGTACATGGCTTCAAACTTTTTTTGGAAATGAGTCCTAATTGATGACTTGACAGACATTAAATTAGACATATAGTCTCACACATATATGCGCAAGTAGACAGGTAACATATATCTTTATGTGGCGGCACGTTCACTATTATTTAAGTTTGGGATCTGAAGATCTTTTTCTGTTTACCGACAACACCACCTTTGATTTGGGCCCTAGGACCCATACTAAAGGTCAATCATCACGTCTACAAAAGGACACGAAGGTTCGTTCACTCAGGGATGGAGATAGGGGACAGAGTTCAATAATACAAACAATATTTTATTATTTAAAAAAGGCACATTGGTTGGGGCAATAAAACAAAAAAGGATCCCAATTGAAGAAAGGGGAAAGGGTTTATGGACTAGGCCTTACCGGCTTACCTCTTGGCATGAAAGGGAAGCAAGATGTAGGTTTTCACCATTCACACATCATTCCAATGTTGGTCTTCAGGTAAAGCATTGTACTACATTCAAACAAACACACATTTATTTCAGCCAAATGTTCAAGCATGTGACAAGTTGTTGTGGCCGAGTGGTTAAGGCGATGGACTTGAAATCCATTGGGGATTCCCCGCGCAGGTTCAAACCCTGCCAACAACGGTTAATGCTTGAACATGCAAGAAGACTTGCAGTTCTTAACCATAGACTAAAATGTCTTTCAAAACTAATCAGAGGAGTTTTTATGTGTTATCCCCAGCATGCATTAATAGGTAACATCAGCCTACATTAAGTTAGTTTTACATTTCTTTCTAAGCAGTCGGCCCAGGTTTTCAGTTTTGGCATGGAGCTGCTTCAAACCTATAACGAACTGCTTATTTCAATGGGGTCTTTATGGAGGCCCTGTGGCTTAGTTGGTCAAAGTGCCTGTCTAGTAAACAGGAGATCCTGGGTTCAAATCCCAGCAGAGCCTCTAAACTCAAATGTCTTGAAGGTCGGAAAGATCACATTTCTCTCATTCCTGGTTCTGGCACTATTTCTCACATGCTTTCTTAATTATAGCAGAGTACTTTGTCAAAAGTACTCCTGCTCTTAGTGAATGTGGATGCTCTCTGTTTTGTCATTCTTTTGGAACCCTCTCTTTTCATATCCTGCAAAAATGTGCGTATGAATCGTGTAGGGGGGGGAAGGAGGGGGAGCGGAGGCCGAAGCCAGGAGGCAGGACCAGCAGAGCCGGCCCTGGAAAGACGCCCATGTTCCCCCGCCGGCCATCCAGTAGCGGGGGCCGACCCTCCGAGCCGGGCCAGGGCCCCACCGTACCTCCACGGGCGCCCCCGGCGCCGACGGAGCCCCCAGTCGGAGGGGGAAACGGTCCATTCCCCCCTGTGATCCTGAAAGGATCATTAATCATTATCCATATTCCTTGACATGCATAGTTCTCACACTTAGGGTATGTTAATAAAGCGCAAAAACTTCTTCAGTAAGAGAATATTTAACATAAGTAGTTCCATCCCACAGCGAGGATCACCATCTGAGACACTGTCCCAGCTGCTAAGACGTGGCGTGGGTGGGTACAAAAGAAAGCCCTGTTCATTCAAATGTCAACTGTCAACGACAGTTGTCATTATCAAACCTCTCCAAGTCTATGGTCTCTTTCTAATGGCGCTTTTCCACTAGTATCTACTCAGTGCGGCTCGGCTCGGGACGGCTCGTCTCGCCTCTACCCGCCTCTACCCGCTTTGTCCCCGTTTGTTTTTCCACAGCCAGTTTAGAAGTGGGCAGGTTGGGGTGAAGCTGCTGGGATGTACTCGATTGCGCAATCCTTTTGTTCGTGTCGGCGCTGATGAGAAATCAGCTGGAGCCGCGAGCGGCTGAGAAGAAAACAGAGCTCCTGTGGATCTGATCGTTCCTTATCGCCCATCTACATCCCTTTTTTAATTCTCTCGTCAGCCACCAGGTTTATGAACATCTGCACCTCAGAGTTGGATCACCAAACAGACGTTTGCGCTGCATAATGAAATCACCGCGAGCCGCCAGTCGCTCTCGCGCTGACTCCCGCTTCCTGATTGAAACGTCTGACAGCCCGACCCCCCGACCAATCAGTGGCGTGGAGGGTGATGACGTCAGATATAATGCCGGCTCAGCCCGGTTAGAACCTCGGCAGAATGGTTACAGAAACCCACCCGCCTTGGCCCCTAGTGGAAAAGCGCAAGACGGGGGCGCGGCGGGTAGAAGCGAGCTGAGTAGATACTTGTGGAAAAGGGCCATATTTGAATGTTGTAATGCAATGGATGACAACACATGTCTAACTGGATATTGTTAAGTCAACTCCAATTTTCTCCAACTGGACAACAAGGACAACAACTCAGCTTCTTTCCAACCTCTTCCAACTTTATTTTTCCAACTTTTCAAATCAATTTGTTGGTCTTTGTTGGGGGTCTTCGAATAGTAGCGAAGTTAGGTTGTTAACCTTAAAACAAGAAAACATATGATTAACAACATTGTCAAAATAAACAATAATTTTTTAAACAAAAAAGTCCTGTTTCAGTAGTTATATTTTTAAACATTTCTAAACAAATAATGTCTCTTAAATAAACAATTTGGTTTTAAACAAAGTATTTTTAAACAAACCCTTTAACAATTATTTTAGATTATTTAAGTATTTAAACAAATGTCATTTTGAACAAACTAACTGTTTTTAACAATTACATTTTAAATGGTCGAATTAAATTACAATAAACCATCTTTTAATTAAAGTGCCTTCAACA
This sequence comes from Cololabis saira, assembly GCF_033807715.1. NCBI lineage: Eukaryota > Metazoa > Chordata > Actinopteri > Beloniformes > Belonidae > Cololabis > Cololabis saira. Next base: position 7,272,432 of record NC_084596.1, on the reverse strand, counting down.
CACATTAAACAAAGTGTCCTTTAAACAATAATTTTAAATAAGTTTTAACACTAAAGTTTTTTAAACAAAAGCATTTCTTTAAATTACTTTTACTATGAAAGGTAGACACTTTTAAATTAAAGTCATACTAATCATTTACCAAAGTCAGTTTTAAATTATTAACCATATTTTAAATTAAAGCAATTCTATCCAAAATCATCATTAATTAAATTCAGTTGAAATTAAAGTTAATTAAAGTATTAACTTCAACTATTTAACCAATATATAAATTAAAGTCAGCATTTTAATCACATTATTTTATAAATTATAAAGTAATAATGTCAAGCAGCATTAAAGCAAACATGCTGAAATGTAACTTTGACTAAGTTCACCTCTAATAATAATAATTCAAATTAAAGTATACTGCAAGCTTTTAAATATACCATATTAACTTTTATCTAGATAAGTCAAGTATAATTATAATGAATGGTATAATAAATCAATACTCAAGCAATCTTGTGACTATGACTATGTAGATGTGACCATGAGCCATGAGCTTGTAGCTTAGCTCTAACATTTTAGCAAATATTTAGGCATTTTTATAGTCTTTTAAGTAGCCTTTTAAATTCATATAAATATAATAATAAATATAGTAAATGCAATTAATGTTATAGTCAGCATCTTCAAGTTTTAAGTCATTAGCCACTGGACTATTCAACAACTCCATCTGAGCAATACTGCTCTTGTCAAAGCCAAATATAAAAAGGTATGTATAATGTTATACTAACAATACATTCAGCCACAGAGGAAGATTTAAACAGACTAAACAAAGCAGCATTCACCGACCATTAGAGCCTTGGAGAAGAATTCCAGGAGTAAACTTGCTTGCTTGTTGTTTGGTGTGTGTCTGCATGCTCATGGCAGCAGCTTTCTCAGGTGTTTTGGGTTGGCCAAACGAGCTCCCAGCAGCCACCTTGCTGCTGGTGCATTGTGGGAGTTGTAGTCTTCTGGGTGATTGTCCTGTTCAATATGGAGATCTTTGCCCTCCTGGGTTAGGACTCAACACCTCCCACTTGAGCTCTTGGGTTCCACACAGAGAGGTCACTCAAGTCCTTCACGTTTCTGTTCTTCAATAGGAAGTAGAATGACCAGTCGCCTGACATCTCTATGCAGAATTGTGGCCGGGATGTTTGTTTTGTCACTTGTTTTCTTAGGCTTGTCTTTGCCGTTTGCTTTTGTGAGGGGAACAGGATAGCTGGGAAAGGTCCTCACTAGCACATCCCTTACGACGCCTTTGCCGTCAGTATTGACACTGACCACTCTTGCCAGCTTGTACTGTCCTCTCAGTGCAGTGAATCTTTGATAGGCCAGCAGGAATCCTTCCGACGACTGGTCACTCACCACTTTGGTATGTATGGCTCGGGAAGCCATGCAGCAGAAGACAATGCCCCATACTTTTAGTCTGGTCCTCTTCTTGACCTCATCCTTCACTTCATAGGGGCCGGACAGGTCCATGGTGGTGAATTCAAAGGGTGCGGCTGGGCCCATCCGCTCTGGAGGTAGGTCAGCCATGATTTGTTTGCACTTCTTTATGTTGTTCTTCCTACAGACAGTACAGCTGTCAACCACTCTCTTGGCAAGTCTCCGGCCGTTTATCACCCACGCTCTCTTCCTCATCCGAAGAAGGGTTCCTGCTACACCTTCATGGTTTGCTTTGTGGGATTCTTCAGCCAGCAATGTAGACACCCAGGATTCGAATGGTAGAACTGGCACTGCTGTCTTATCTTCACTGAACATCTGGATCCTGCCACCACAAACTAGGAGTCCAGAGTTCACATCTTTGTATACTGCCAATCTGCTTAGAGTCGTCTCTGGGAAGGCTATAGCTTCTTGGGCAGCGAGGAAGAGGTCTTCACGGGCTTCGTTCAGCTCTTCTCCAGTCAGTCCAGCTTGATTGGCCTCCCACTTTGACTGTCCTGGTGCCTGTCTCATCCGTTTTAGCCACAGCTTGACAGCTCTGCAAACCCAGGCAATGACTCTCACCAGTTTGGACAGGTTGCTGAATCTTTGTATGTCCACAAGTACTTTGACCCAGCCAGTGGGTTTCTTCTGGGGAAGAGTTGGTTTCACCTCTTGGACATCCGAGATGGATCTGTTATCCGGGGTGACTGGCGGGTTTTGCCGATCAAGCTTGGCTTGAGCCCTTGTTATGGCAGCTGAAAATGCTTTCCTTTGGAGGCTGTCCACGCTCTCTCTGGCGTGGGCAGCTACTTCTCCAGCTGACTTAATGGGCCACTCCTCCAACGGCCACTTCAGGAATCCTGGTCCATTTTGCCAGGTGGAATTCTCTTTTAGATCTTCTGGAGTGCATCCTCTTGTGATGATGTCAGCTATATTTAGGTCGCCACAGATCCACCACCAGTCTTGCACCGGTCCGCTCTTCTGGAGTTCACCCACTCTGTTGGCAAAGAAGGTCTGGTACCCATAACTGTCTCTCTGGATCGCCCCGAGGACCGTTTGGCTGTCCAGCAGATGGAACCATCTCTCGATCTTCATTCGAGCATGTTTCTCCACATACTTTCTGATCCTTGCAGCGAAGACTGCGCCGCAGATCTCAGCTTTAACAGCATCTCCCTTTTGATCCAGGGGTTTCAGCTTGGCTTTGGCTTCCACGAACCGGACCTCAATGCCATGACTTGTCTCCCACCTTAAGTACATCACTGCTCCAAAGGTTTTGTCGCTTCCATCAGAGAATGTGATGCCCCAAGGGTTTCCTTTCCAGTCAGCAGGTGTGAGGCTTCTGTGGAACTTCACCTGGCCAAGCTGCACATACTCTTCAAAGAGCTGTATGGCTTCTTCTCTGAGGCTTTGTGAGAGTGGAAGGTCCCAGGTTTCTTGGGTCAGCTTGCCGCCACCTCCATTCTTCTTCTTCCTCTTGGAGAAGTTCACTGAAGTCAATATGTAGAGCTTGTCTTCGTCAACTTGATAGCCGATGCCCAGGGCTCTGTTGTCTTCTTCCCTCATTTGGTTTGGGAGAATGAAGGTTTGACTTCGTCCAGACTTGGTGGCCTCTGTGTCTGTTCCTTTCCTCCCACTTTGCGCCGACCGGACCCATGGCTTGAGGAAGAAACCGCCAGCTTTCAAAATCTTTTCAACTTGCGCCGTGATTTGGTCAAGTCTGTCCAGGTCGTTGTGGGAGGTCAGAAGGTCATCCACATAGCTGTCTCGTTCAATTACTTTGCGTTCATCTTCTAGGTGAACAAAGTTGGGCAGGTTTGCCGTTTCCCTCATGGCCAACTGTGCAATGCAGCCTGCATGTTTGTCTCCGATGTTGACTCTGGTGATTGCATATTCACTGATCTCCTCTTCTGGGCTGTCTCTCCAGAGGAATCTGTGCAGGTGCATCTCACACTGCTCCAGCCACACAGAGTTGTACATTTTCTTTATGTCTCCTAGAGCTGCATGCACACCTTCGCGGAACCTCAGCAGAACAGCTCGAATAGGGTTGAGTACATCTGGTCCCTTCAGAAGGATGTCATTCATGCTCACACCTTTGTACTTCTGGCTGCTGTTCCACACAATTCGGACTGGTGTCGTCACAGAATGAGGGTTGGGCGCCACCAGGTGGCTCACATACCACACTGGGCCATTCCACTTCTCAATGATTTCTTCAGTGAGTTTGATGGCTGCTCCTCGTTCAACCATCTCACAGATTTGGGTGGCATATGCAGCTTTCCATTCTGGCTCTTTGCACAGTTGCTTCTCCATCCTCAGGAAACAGGCCTGCACTGCACTTTTGTTGTTGGGGAGAGAGGCAGGGTCCACTGTCCAAGGATACTTTGCATCCCAGTGTGGGGATTTTGTGTGATCGTCCTCCTCCTTGTAGGTGAGGCCTCCTTTAATGATCTCATACTCCCTCTCCTCTGCCAGGGTCATTTCCTTTCCTCCAGGTGGACAGTTCCCGCATCGACATCCTCCACATCTTGGCTCGCATGCAGCTCCGATGCTGTCCCAGTGCCACCACTCGAGGAACTCCCGGTTGCTGGCAGCTGTGAGTGTGGCCTTGATGTCATCCACTGGACCTGGGATTTCTCTATATTTGACTGCTGCGGTTCTCATGGAGCGGGCAAAGTGAGTTCGAGATGCATATGCCTCTATCTCCACTTCTTCGTGCAGGTCAGGATGCGCTCCGGCCACCGTCGTCCCCAGTGGACCTACCCACAGGACGAGGTCATCAATCATTCTCACACTTTGGGGAGCGAGCCTTCCTTCACGGTGACTGATGAGGAGCTCAACCTCTTCTGGCCTCTCCAGTTCCTCGAGCTTGACTTCCGGGAAGAATCTGTGCAGAGTTTCTGGCTGAACAGCTTGATGCACCTTGGCTATTTCATCCAATCCATAGCAGACCAGTTCATGAGCTCGTACAGTTCCTTTTGGTGTCTTGACTTGGACTTTCAGGAGGTATCTTCGGGTGTCCACCTTCATGACCATACCACCGACTCCATGTACCACCAGGGTTATCTTCTCCCTCCTCAGCCGCAGTCTGTCAGCAGCCTTATGGGTGATGTAGTTAGTGTCGGATGCTAGGTCAATCAGGGTCCCGATCTTCTGACCAGCGTTCGCAGTGACGTTCATGAGCATCATGATGACAGGTAGCTCGGTGAGACCACTATTCCGCAGTAGTTCAGACTGGCCAGATGCTTTTAGTGTCATCGTGGTTTTGTTGGTGAATGCCTTTCTGCAACGTTCAGCCATCTCTGGGGGAAGATCAGCCAAGCACGCCTCTTGTTCCTCCGTAAGAGTGCCTTTGTTGCTGCCGCCTTTTCCACTTCTCCCATCTCCACTCCGTGGCCTGGACTCTCCCTTCGGACAGAGAAAATAGTGGTGGTCCGCAGCACTTCCTCCCCTCCTGCAGTCCGAATTTCGGCACAGGAAATTGTCTCTGCAATAACCGCCTTCCTCATGGCATCCAAGGCATTTCCTGCATGCTCCAAGCTTCTTTAAGGCAGCCGTCTTCTCTGGGAGCTTTAGTCCCTTGAACATCTTGCAGAAGAATATTTTATTATTATGACTGCTGTCACCACAGATGACACATCCATCAAGCTCTTGTCTCTTGGTGGCTCTGGTGGAGGCAGACTTCCTTCCATTCTTCTTGTCTGCTCGCTCCGGTTTGTCACCCTTCTCCACAACTCGGAGTTGCTCAAGTCTCTCTAGTACGTCTTCCTGATTTTTAAGGAATGTCAAGAGCTGGTCGAAATGGTTCTGAGGTGTGACGTTGTTTGTGGGATCCACCATGAAAATCAGCCAGTTGGTCTTGATGAAATCGGGCAACTTGGTTTCGATGGATTTGATGACAAGAGGGTTGTTTATGGCCCCGGAGTTCCCCAGCTCAGTAAGGTCTGCTAGAGCCTTTTCCACGGACTGTATTAGGTCAATGACCTTTCTGGGCTGGTGCCCCTTCACATGTGGTATTTTGTCAAGTTCTTCTAGGATTTCCACAGTGATGCTTGATTTGTTGCCGTACCTGTTCTCAAGGACTCTGAACATGTCTGTTGCCGTGGTGTATGTGGAAAGTCTGAGGTCTTTTGAGATTTTCTCATCGATGCTGTCTAGGAGCTGTATCTTCTTTACTACAGGCGATCCAGATGGTTCTCCCTGCCGTTGAAGGCTCTCCCAGTCTTTTTTCCATCTGTGAAAGTCTCTCTTGGAACCAGTAAAGGTAGGTAGGGTGGTCGGCTTTATCCTCACGACTGGTGTTGTTGGTTGGGGTGTTGGTGGTGGTGTGACTCCTCTACCAGCGACCAGCAGGGTCCGTGCACCTGCAAACTCAGGCTCTCTCATTCTCAGTGTGAGAAGAGTTCCGTCTATGTCCCTGAGCCTTGCCTTCACTCCATCCCTGTGATCCTCCGGTATCCATTTCTCCCACGTCAACATTGCAGTGGTGGCCTCGTTCCTCATCTTCTCAGAGAGGGTTAGGTGCCTTTCGAATCGCTCCAAATTCTCACTCGTCACTGGCAGATTATCCGCAGCCCCATTTGCTCGCTCAGCCCCACGAATGGCGGTTTCGAGTTCATAGCCTCCATATCTTGTCCACAGGATCTGTCGGACTGTGTCCTCGATTGCGGTCATCTTTACTTTGGCCTCTTTCAGAGTGTTCTCAATGTCGGCTTCTTGCTGTTCACTGAGCTCTGCCTCTTCATCCTCCTCCTCCTTTTTGACTTCAGCCTCCAGGCTGGACCTGTAGTCATCGTTGGAGTCTTGCACAGCTCGGAAACAGTCTGTGAGCTCCTTGTACTGCTCAAGAAGCTCGGATTTGAGCATGCCATCTGCTTCTCTCACAAGGAAGTTGGCTTGCCTTGTAAAACGGCTCTTTGCCGTGGTCCTTTCTTGCTTACAGTCTTTGGCCGTTTTCTCCGCCATTTTTCCTTCTTGTCCACGGCTTTCCTCCTAGCCGAAGCCCTTTATCCTCAGCAAGGGGGTGTCCGCAGTTGGTTAACAACTGTTAAGTCAACTCCAATTTTCTCCAACTGGACAACAAGGACAATAGGCTAGTGACAATGCCCCAAAAAATTTGACATACCCCTACCGGGGGTAGAACAAAACCTAACAATGTTTTTCCTCATCTCTAAGGTGTCCCATATATGAAATGGATTCTTAGGTTAAAATATTTTACTGCAAACATTGTTAAATTGATACATATTGTTATGCACCCCAAACCTAAAAAAGAACCAAAATACAGTCTGGCCGTATGGGAGTTAAGATATATAAACTCATGTAGATTAATAACAGAAGCTCTGACAGCTTTGAAACTTGACATAATTGTGGTCAGGAAGTTGCTTTACCTATTAGAAAAACCTGGATGTGAATATATTGATGTGTGTTACATATAAAGACCTTTGAACACTTTTCCAAAATAAGCGGACATGCAAAAAAAGAATATCTATGCAGAATGTTCTCATTTACTTTTTAGTTGCCTGGCCAGGAATTGTCATAGAAACACATATCATGGCTTGTTGGAAAGATGGGGCTGTGCTGAATCCAGTGATACCAAATATGTAAAGATACCATGCATAGGCAATGTGGTACATCAATAAATGTATGAGGTGTCCCAAATTAAAGAAAGTGAAAGATTGAAATAATCAAGCCTCCACAGCTGACCAATTCAATATTGCTGCAAACTAAGCAGGTAACTTGCAGATATATATATGATGCATTAAATTAATTATACACTCATATGACACCTTTTATCCATACTTGAGATAACACTTTAATTATGGATACATGTACTGTCATATATGATGGCTTGTCGGAATATGTGGTTATGCTGAATCCAGCAATACCAAATATGTAAATAGCATGCATAATCATCAATCACTAAATATAAAACTGTCCCAAATAAAGGAATATGTTGCATTAAATAGCAATGCAACATATTCTGTACTGTACTGTACTACACTGTACTGTACTGTGTGACATCCCCGGGGGATGAGTCTAGCTAATGCAAAAAAAGAATATCCATGCAGAATGTTCTCATTTACATTCTAGTTGCCTGGCCAGGAATTGTCATAGAAACACATATCATGGCTTGTTGGAAAGATGGGGTTGTGCTGAATCCAGTGATACCAAATATGTAAAGATACCATGCATAGGCAGTGTGGTACATCAATCAATGTATGAAGTGTCCAAAATGAAAGAATACCGAAACATTGACATATTCAGTGTCCAGTTCCAAGCCCATAATCAATGGTGAGAATGCGGACCAATTCAATGTTACTGCAACATAAGTCACCTGAGGTAAGCACTACTCTTTATTTATGATACATAAAAAAATTGTATATTTCATTATGGAAACAAATATCCAGTAGACCTAGGTTAAATTGAAATAGAACACCTTTATTAAAATATTTAAATCCACTTGAATTTATTTTGGCTCAAGTCATTACTGCATAATAATTATGTCTTTTCTCTAAACTAGCAGAGGGCAGTAAAGCCTGTACTGCTTACTTAACTTCCCTGAGTGTGATCTTTGATTAAAGTGTTGTAGTCTGTAGTGAGCTAGCTAGCTAGTTAGGCTACTTGGTGGATCCAGCTATAGCTATCTACATCATTGTCTTCATGTATCCAGAGAAAAGGCACCAGTTTGCAACCTTCAAGGATATGAAAACATCAGCAGGAGTTAGTGTATCTAGACAGATTCACATGGATTCAGATGTGCTCTTTCGAGGGTTAATCGCTGTCTCCAAAGAGAGGTGTCCATGGAGACTGTGATGTCTCATGAACTCGCTGCTGTCCCACCCTCTTTGTTTTATGATGATGGAAGCATGAGGAAGACAACAAAAGCTGACCTTACTAAGAAACTGGAGTCAGTCGTTGGAGAGACGCAACAACTGCCCAGTGTTAAAGAACCTTCAGGATATCTCATCAATGCTATGGCTCTTCTGCAGAGTCTCCATGATTCAGGCTTTCAGAAATTCAATGACCTGGGTGAGTGTATCTGGAATAAGATCACAATGTTAATGGGAAAGGAAGGAATCAGCTGTGTTGTTTTAGGGCCTGATTTACTAAAGGTTTGCGTGCGTAAAAACGTGTGCAAACTTGACATCACCCGCAAACCAATGTGCCAGCTGATCTACTAACAGCGTGCAAAGAGGACTGCGCCTCTCAAAGGAGCAAAATAGCACACGCTGTTCATTTAGTACTTTTGCCCTGATGAATAATCAATATGGGGCGTACCCGCCAGAAATCGCTGAATACTGGGAGAGGAAAATGCAAATAGGTTCATTTACCACACGCAATGAGATTTACCAAGCCTGAAAGTTTTTGCGGGGATTGTGATTGCGTCTGTATTTAATACGTTCGAAAGGAATCTGCCCAGCATTACGCACCGATGGCTGCTGTTATTGTGGTGTTGTGCCGTATTCAGCACCCCTGCCGTGAAAAGCACCCCCTCATACACACTCACACAAACACATACTTAGGAGTTTATATTATATATATTTACAAATATTATGGAAGACAACACAGTAAGCAGGCTATTAATTAATGACATCAATAACCATTTACCCGATTTTTGTTATCTGTGACTGTTATTGTGGGAAAGTATGACTGTTGTGGAATCCATGAGCGCATTTAAACATGAATCATTAACACAAAACTGGACGCTAAACAGAACGTGACACGGAATGAGAATATAATTTTTGTCATTGTGTGTACGTTGTCATTAGTAGTAAATTAAACATGAGCATTTAGTCCTTTTTTTACATTTACTCGTGAATAAGAGATCCGTGGGTAATATATGTCGACGAGGGGGTGCTTTTCACGACAGGGGTGCTGAATACGGCCACTAACACCACTAATATCTCTAACTCCAACTCGTCTAATTTCATTTTGCGTTTGCGAATATCCTGCTTTCCATCCAAACTCTCCATGGCGCAAACCGTAAGACACGCAACACCTCATTTAAATACTGCGGTTTGCACCTGTTATCAATTGCGCACGCATTCTTAGTTGATCACCCGCAAAACACACAACAACAGCACGTGCAAACTTTTTCAGTGCACACGCAATTTAGTACTCTTTATTTAGGATCTTAATAAATCAGGCCCTTAGTGTTTCACATACCTGAGGATCAGTGGGAACAAGGCTGCTCTATGTAGCTTTGTCAGCAATTACATCACTCGTACTGGGCAACAGATAATCTTTTCAGAGAACACAGTCATATTGGTAGGTGGCTTTGAAAATGGTGAGGAGGTCAAGAGGGTTAGCAAATCAGGTGTTGACTGCTTGACAGATCTTTACATTGACCAGGAGGTTGTGTGATACCACAAGCAGCTGGTACAGAATTGGAAAGACCACTGCCTTCACAAGACTGAAGACCCATCTGACTGAATTAAAGGAAATGGCCAAGTTTGGACTGTCTGGAAGCCTAGAGGAAGCTTTGCCTTTGGCAAGAAAGTATGCCCTCCTACTGTATGGCCAAAAGAAAAAGGAGAATGGCTGTCCTTGCACCAACCTAGATGAGCTGAGGTACATAGTGGCATCTACCACAGATTCTTCAGCAGCAAATCTACCCCCAACAGAAGATGCCTTCCAGCAACACGTATTAAGAGCCTTATATCAAACAGCAGTGTGGCGTAACAACCACCTGGCCAAGCCTCATCTCTGGAACCCAGTTGGTAGAGAATGGAGGCTCAGACAAGATGGGTCCATTGAACCCGTCATGTGCCAGAATGCACCAGCACCTAAAGAGGTTTGAGACATCACCCACCTGTAGTGTAAAGATGGAAACTGCAATAATACCAGCAAATGCCAGTGTCTTTCAGTGGGCTTGACTTGCACTGAGTTTTGCTCTTGCTCTTTCCAAGACAAATATGACCCACTTTGTCACTGATGATAATGTGGATGAGTGACAGTGATGGCTACCAAAAGCAGCCCATGAAAAACACCAGCCAAAGAGCTGGGGAGTTCAGTGTGAGGAGAGGGCTCATTCCTCCTCAGAGTGTTTTGTTTGATGAACATTTGTTTAATTTGAGACGGTAATTTTATTTGTACTGTGTGAAGTTTAGTTAGTTTTATTAAAATGATCATCAAGGCCAAACTACAATCCTGTCACCTTGTCTCCTGTGTGTGTTATTGCTGAGCCGTAAGCCTTAGCTAGACTCATCCCCCGGTGATGTCACACAGTACAGTACAGTGTAGTACAGTACAGTACAGAATATGTTGCATTGCTATTTAATGCAACAAATTCCTTTATTTGGGACAGCTTTATATTTAGTGATTGATGATTATGCATGCTATTTACATATTTGGTATTGCTGGATTCAGCATAACCACATATTCCAACAAGCCATCATATATGACAGTACATGTATCCATAATTAAAGTGTTATCTCAAGTATGGATAAAAAGGTGTCATATGAGTGTATAATTAATTTAATGCATCATATATATATCTGCAAGTTACCTGCTTAGTTTGCAGCAATATTGAATTGGTCAGCTGTGGAGGCTTGATTATTTCAATCTTTCACTTTCTTTAATTTGGGACACCTCATACATTTATTGATGTACCACATTGCCTATGCATGGTATCTTTACATATTTGGTATCACTGGATTCAGCACAGCCCCATCTTTCCAACAAGCCATGATATGTGTTTCTATGACAATTCCTGGCCAGGCAACTAAAAAGTAAATGAGAACATTCTGCATAGATATTCTTTTTTTGCATGTCCGCTTATTTTGGAAAAGTGTTCAAAGGTCTTTATATGTAACACACATCAATATATTCACATCCAGGTTTTTCTAATAGGTAAAGCAACTTCCTGACCACAATTATGTCAAGTTTCAAAGCTGTCAGAGCTTCTGTTATTAATCTACATGAGTTTATATATCTTAACTCCCATACGGCCAGACTGTATTTTGGTTCTTTTTTAGGTTTGGGATGCATAACAATATGTATCAATTTAACAATGTTTGCAGTAAAATATTTTAACCTAAGAATCCATTTCATATATGGGACACCTTAGAGATGAGGAAAAACATTGTTAGGTTTTGTTCTACCCCCGGTAGGGGTATCTCGAAAACTAAAGCCCTTTTTGACAGTTTGTCACTAGCCTACAACAACTCAGCTTCTTTCCAACCTCTTCCAACTTTATTTTTCCAACTTTTCAAATCAATTTGTTGGTCTTTGTTGGGGGTCTTCGAATAGTAGCGAAGTTAGGTTGTTAACCTTAAAACAAGAAAACATATGATTAACAACATTGTCAAAATAAACAATAATTTTTTAAACAAAAAAGTCCTGTTTCAGTAGTTATATTTTTAAACATTTCTAAACAAATAATGTCTCTTAAATAAACAATTTGGTTTTAAACAAAGTATTTTTAAACAAACCCTTTAACAATTATTTTAGATTATTTAAGTATTTAAACAAATGTCATTTTGAACAAACTAACTGTTTTTAACAATTACATTTTAAATGGTCGAATTAAATTACAATAAACCATCTTTTAATTAAAGTGCCTTCAACACACATTAAACAAAGTGTCCTTTAAACAATAATTTTAAATAAGTTTTAACACTAAAGTTTTTTAAACAAAAGCATTTCTTTAAATTACTTTTACTATGAAAGGTAGACACTTTTAAATTAAAGTCATACTAATCATTTACCAAAGTCAGTTTTAAATTATTAACCATATTTTAAATTAAAGCAATTCTATCCAAAATCATCATTAATTAAATTCAGTTGAAATTAAAGTTAATTAAAGTATTAACTTCAACTATTTAACCAATATATAAATTAAAGTCAGCATTTTAATCACATTATTTTATAAATTATAAAGTAATAATGTCAAGCAGCATTAAAGCAAACATGCTGAAATGTAACTTTGACTAAGTTCACCTCTAATAATAATAATTCAAATTAAAGTATACTGCAAGCTTTTAAATATACCATATTAACTTTTATCTAGATAAGTCAAGTATAATTATAATGAATGGTATAATAAATCAATACTCAAGCAATCTTGTGACTATGACTATGTAGATGTGACCATGAGCCATGAGCTTGTAGCTTAGCTCTAACATTTTAGCAAATATTTAGGCATTTTTATAGTCTTTTAAGTAGCCTTTTAAATTTATATAAATATAATAATAAATATAGTAAATGCAATTAATGTTATAGTCAGCATCTTCAAGTTTTAAGTCATTAGCCACTGGACTATTCAACAACTCCATCTGAGCAATACTGCTCTTGTCAAAGCCAAATATAAAAAGGTATGTATAATGTTATACTAACAATACATTCAGCCACAGAGGAAGATTTAAACAGACTAAACAAAGCAGCATTCACCGACCATTAGAGCCTTGGAGAAGAATTCCAGGAGTAAACTTGCTTGCTTGTTGTTTGGTGTGTGTCTGCATGCTCATGGCAGCAGCTTTCTCAGGTGTTTTGGGTTGGCCAAACGAGCTCCCAGCAGCCACCTTGCTGCTGGTGCATTGTGGGAGTTGTAGTCTTCTGGGTGATTGTCCTGTTCAATATGGAGATCTTTGCCCTCCTGGGTTAGGACTCAACAGATATACCTGCAAACATGCAGCTTATACAACAAGAAGTTGATGTATAAGCTAAGGGACAAATGGCGGTGTTACGGCCCCCAGCCGTTACTGCTTTTGATTTAGTGTGTAACTGTACTTAATATTTTGTTTCTGTATTTTTTGGGAAAGTGAGCACTCCTGTTTTAATCCATCTTGTTCATCCCACTGATCAGTTCAGTTCAGATTGACAGGTCCTGCCGCAGCCATTGGTCCTCCGCAGCTGTGGCAGATGAGACTGACGAGCTGACACCAAGCTGCTGGACCAGCTCAAAAGCAGCACACCTCAGTCAGCATGTTGAGGGCTGCTACTGTTCAGTGTGGCAATCCTCCTGGCTGTGTTCTGTGCTCTTTCGATCTGTGCTCTTTCGATCTGTGCTCTTTCGATCTGTGCTCTTTCGATCTGTGCTCTTTCGATCTGTGCTCTTTCGATCTGTGCTCTTTCGATCTGTGCTCTTTCGATCTGTGCTCTTTCGCTGTCTGCTTGTGAGCAGTTCCTGTTTGAATTAGCTGTATTAGCTGTGTGGTTTTGTTACTGGCTGTAGCCTGTATTTTATTTTATACCGAAGCAGTAAGGGTAAACCGCCATTTAATTTGATCCCCTTTTTCTCCTGTTTTTGTTAAGTTAGGAAGTTAGGCTCAGATATTGTAATTTTGTTTGATCTTTTGTTTCCTCCCAGGGCTTAGGTAGTCTGGTTGAGAAGATAGTTTATTTTGTTTGTTGTTTTGGCCTAGGTTTACCCCGAAGAGAAGCTTCATTTTCATTTTTGTCATTTTGTTTCTTTTGTGCTAACCCGGTTAGCACTGATTTGAATGTTGAACCTTGAGCTGTGCATCAATAAATACAGCCTTTTTGTTGTGAACCATCTCTCGCTGCCTCATTCTTATGTTGCGCCTCTGTTCCCCTAGCCTGGGACGTAACAGCGGTAAGTAGCTTGTGATATTGAAGAAACCATCATCAAAGAGTTACTTTCCCTGACATGACTGCTCACCTTCTCATGTGGCTGGAAAACTGCGACGTCTCATTCAGCTGTTTCAGGTACTTTCCTGCAGCGTTGGTATGGCAGTCAACATGGCTGCTTGCCAAGCAGTTGACCTGGGTTTGCTTCCCAGCCAATGCAAGAAACATGAGGTCTTCATAAGTGTAATGCTTTTTGTTGGGGAAGAATATGTTTTGGACAATCAGACTTTACGTAATTGTACATGGCTTCAAACGTTTTTTGGAAATGAGTCCTAATTGATGACTTGACAGACATTAAATTAGACATATAGTCTCACACATATATGTGCAAGTAGACAGGTAACATATATCTTTATGTGGCGGCACGTTCACTATTATTTAAGTTTGGGATCTGAAGATCTTTTTCTGTTTACCGACAACACCGCCTTTGATTTGGTCCCTAGGACCCATACTAAAGGTCAATCATCACCTCTACAAAAGGACACGAAGGTTCGTTCACTCAGGGATGGAGATAGGGGACAGAGTTCAATAATACAAACAATATTTTATTATTTAAAAAAGGCACATTGGTTGCGGCAATAAAACAAAAAAGGATCCCAATTGAAGAATGGGGAAAGGGTTTACGGACTAGGCCTTACCGGCTTACCTCTTGGCATGAAAGGGAAGCAAGATGTAGGTTTTCACCATTCACACATCATTCCAATGTTGGTCTTCAGGTAAAGCATTGTACTACATTCAAACAAACACACATTTATTTCAGCCAAATGTTCAAGCATGTGACAAGTTGTTGTGGCCGAGTGGTTAAAGCGATGGACTTGAAATCCATTGGGGATTCCCCGCGCAGGTTCAAACCCTGCCAACAACGGTTAATGTTTGAACATGCAAGAAGACTTGCAGTTGTTAACCATAGACTAAAATGTCTTTCAAAACTAATCAGAGGAGTTTTTATGTGTTATCCCCAGCATGCATTAATAGGTAACATCAGCCTACATGAAGTTAGTTTTACATTTCTTTCCAAGCAGTCGGCCCAGGTTCGCAGTTTTGGCATGGAGCTGCTTCAAACCTATAACGAACTGCTTATTTCAATGGGGTCTTTATGGAGGCCCTGTGGCTTAGTTGGTCAAAGTGCCTGTCTAGTAAACAGGAGATCCTGGGTTCAAATCCCAGCAGAGCCTCTAAACTCAAATGTCTTGAAGGTCGGAAAGATCACATTTCTCTCATTCCTGGTTCTGCCACTATTTCTCACATGCTTGCTTAATTATAGCAGCGTACTTTGTCAAAAGTACTCCTGATCTTAGTGAACGTGGATGCTCTCTGTTTTGTCATTCTATTGGAGCCTCTCTTTTCATATCCTGCAAAAATGTGCGTATGAATCGTGTAGGGGGGGGAAGGAGGGGGAGCGGAGGCCGAAGCCAGGACGCAGGACCAGCAGAGCCGGCCCTGGAAAGACGCCCATGTTCCCCCGCCGGCCATCCAGTAGCGGGGGCCGACCCTCCGAGCCGGGCCAGGGCCCCACCGTACCTCCACGGGCGCCCCCGGCGCCGACGGAGCCCCCAGTCGGAGGGGGAAACGGTCCATTCCCCCCTGTGATCCTGAAAGGATCATTAATCATTATCCATATTCCTTGACATGCATAGTTCTCACACTTAGGGTATGTTAATACAGCGCAAAAACTTCTTCAGTAAGAGAATATTTAACATAAGTAGTTCCATCCCACAGCGAGGATCACCATCTGAGACGCTGTCCCAGCTGCTAAGACGTGGCGTGGGTGGGTACAAAGAGAAAGCCCTGTTCATTCAAATGTCAACGACAGTTGTCATTATCAAACCTCTCCAAGTCTATGGTCTCTTTCTAATGGCGCTTTTCCACTAGTATCTACTCAGTGCGGCTCGGCTCGGGACGGCTCGTCTCGCCTCTACCCGCCTCTACCCGCCTCTACCCGCTTTGTCCCCGTTTGTTTTTCCACAGCCAGTTGAGAAGTGGGCAGGTTGGGGTGAAGCTGCTGGGATGTACTCGATTGCGCAATCCTTTTGTTCGTGTCGGCGCTGATGAGAAATCAGCTGGAGCCGCGAGCGGCTGAGAAGAAAACAGAGCTCCTGTGGATCTGATCGTTCCTTATCGCCCATCTACATCCCTTTTTTAATTCTCTCGTCAGCCACCAGGTTTATGAACATCTGCACCTCAGAGTTGGATCACCAAACAGACGTTTGCGCTGTATAATGAAATCACCGCGAGCCGCCAGTCGCTCTCACGCTGACTCCCGCTTCCTGATTGAAACGTCTGACGGCCCGGCCCCCCGACCAATCAGTGGCGTGGAGGGTGATGACGTCAGATATAATGCCGGCTCAGCCCCGTTAGAACCTCGGCAGAATGGTTACAGAAACCCACTCGCCTTGGCCCCTAGTGGAAAAGCGCAAGACGGGGGCGTGGCGGGTAGAAGCGAGCTGAGTAGATACTTGTGGAAAAGGGCCATATTAGAATGTTGTAATGCAATGGATGACAACACATGTCTAACTGGATATACCTGCAAACATGCAGCTTATACAACAAGAAGTTGATGTATAAGCTAAGGCACAAATGGCGGTAAGTAGCTTGTGATATTGAAGAAACCATCATCAAAGAGTTACTTTCCCTGACATGACTGCTCACCTTCTCATGTGGCTGGAAAACTGCGACGTCTCATTCAGCTGTTTCAGGTACTTTCCTGCAGCGTTGGTATGGCAGTCAACATGGCTGCTTGCCAAGCAGTTGACCTGGGTTTGCTTCCCAGCCAATGCAAGAAACATGAGGTCTTCATAAGTGTAATGCTTTTTGTTGGGGAAGAATATGTTTTGGACAATCAGACTTTACGTAATTGTACATGGCTTCAAACGTTTTTTGGAAATGAGTCCTAATTGATGACTTGACAGACATTAAATTAGACATATAGTCTCACACATATATGCGCAAGTAGACAGGTAACATATATCTTTATGTGGCGGAACGTTCACTATTATTTAAGTTTGGGATCTGAAGATCTTTTTCTGTTTACCGACAACACCGCCTTTGATTTGGGCCCTAGGACCCATACTAAAGGTCAATCATCACCTCTACAAAAGGACACGAAGGTTCGTTCACTCAGGGATGGAGATAGGGGACAGAGTTCAATAATACAAACAATATTTTATTATTTAAAAAAGGCACATTGGTTGGGGCAATAAAACAAAAAAGGATCCCAATTGAAGAATGGGGAAAGGGTTTACGGACTAGGCCTTACCGGCTTACCTCTTGGCATGAAAGGGAAGCAAGATGTAGGTTTTCACCATTCACACATCATTCCAATGTTGGTCTTCAGGTAAAGCATTGTACTACATTCAAACAAACACACATTTATTTCAGCCAAATGTTCAAGCATGTGACAAGTTGTTGTGGCCGAGTGGTTAAGGCGATGGACTTGAAATCCATTGGGGATTCCCCGCGCAGGTTCAAACCCTGCCAACAACGGTTAATGTTTGAACATGCAAGAAGACTTGCAGTTGTTAACCATAGACTAAAATGTCTTTCAAAACTAATCAGAGGAGTTTTTATGTGTTATCCCCAGCATGCATTAATAGGTAACATCAGCCTACATGAAGTTAGTTTCACATTTCTTTCCAAGCAGTCGGCCCAGTTTCGCAGTTTTGGCATGGAGCTGCTTCAAACCTATAACGAACTGCTTATTTCAATGGGGTCTTTATGGAGGCCCTGTGGCTTAGTTGGTCAAAGTGCCTGTCTAGTAAACAGGAGATCCTGGGTTCAAATCCCAGCAGAGCCTCTAAACTCAAATGTCTTGAAGGTCAAGTAGCGGGGGCCGACCCTCCGAGCCGGGGCCAGGGCCCCACCGTACCTCCACGGGCGCCGACGGAGCCCCCAGTCGGAGGGGGAAACGGTCCATTCCCCCCTGTGATCCTGAAAGGATCATTAATCATTATCCATATTCCTTGACATGCATAGTTCTCACACTTAGGGTATGTTAATACAGCGCAAAAACTTCTTCAGTAAGAGAATATTTAACATAAGTAGTTCCATCCCACAGTGAGGATCACCATCTGAGACGCTGTCCCAGCTGCTAAGACGTGGCGTGGGTGGGTACAAAGAGAAAGCCCTGGGGCCTCATCTATAAAGCTTGCTTGCGCAGAAAAAGCGCCTGAAAGTTGCGGAAGCCACCTTCTACGCAAATCCTCGGATCTAAAAAGAAAAAACTAACCGAAAAATCTGCTTATCTTTACGGCAACCCTGACCCTCCCGTAAGAATTCACTTAAGACACGGGGAACTGGCGACGCAGGCTGTGAGGTGGTGAAATGAAGCCAGATTCATATCATACTCTTAATAATGTCATCACATATCACAACATATGTCAGGCTTAAAATAATAAAATAATAAAATAGCGCTGATCGTGTCCCTCTGTGTGTGAAGCTGTCAGTCAGGACTCTGGTGCTGCTGGAGCTGCAGCCTCCTCTGCACCGCTTTAGGACAGAACAAATGAGGGGCTGCGTTTAGGGAGCCCCGCGGAGCCCCTAAAGGGACTCAGATTTTTTTTCATATATATGAGTTTTGCGCGCGCGTGAAACCTTTAGGTGCTGCTTGTATATGGTGCCTAAATTATGGTCCCGCGTTAAAACGACGCAGAGCCTACGGCGTAGGGTACGCGGCGACGCGCACCTACGCCGTAGGCTCTGCGTCGGTGACGCAGAACCATAAACCCGCCCTGAGCAGCTCTGAGGGGAGACGGGGGGGGGGGGGGGGGGGGGGGAGGGGGAGCGGGGCTGCGGGCCGTTTTCGTATCGCTTTCATACAGTGTCTTGATAATTTGCAATTTAAGGCTGAGCCTACCGTTAGTTTTTAAACTGTAAAAAGTAAGGGGAAAAAAAACATGATTTTGAAAAGACGGGGGGACGTGTGTCCCCCTGTTGCGCCGGGGAACTCACGGCGTTTAGCGCAGCAACGGCGTGCTGCCACTCACTCGCTTTATTTTATTGTATACTATTTATATACTTATTCTAACTTTTACTGTGACCACCAAATAATGTGGTTTTCCTGTCCTCCACATCATCTACAACATCTCTGTCTCCGTGAAAGTCAGTGTCACGGCGGCTGCTACTTCTAGCTTCTAATTCATTCTGACGCACAAACAGGCTGCAGGAAGCCACTGCGCATGCTCAGTAGGCTCATCCATATGCATTTATGGGCGTGTACAGGGCGGGGATTCAGCTACGCAGCCTTCCAGCTGGACTGTGATTAATAAAGGAACGTTGCGTGCAAATCTGCGTGCACATGGTTTTATTGATCCGGATTTTTTTTTGCGCCCGGCATTTTCGGCTTTTGAGCGTACGTGCACTTTTAGTATGACTCCTACGCAGTCCATTTTAAATGAGGCCCCTGTTCATTCAAATGTCAACGACAGTTGTCATTATCAAACCTCTCCAAGTCTATGGTCTCTTTCTAATGGCGCTTTTCCACTAGTATCTACTCAGTGCGGCTCGGCTCGGGACGGCTCGTCTCGCCTCTACCCGCCTCTACCCGCCTCTACCCGCTTTGTCCCCGTTTGTTTTTCCACAGCCAGTTGAGAAGTGGGCAGGTTGGGGTGAAGCTGCTGGGATGTACGCGATTGCGCAATCCTTTTGTTCGTGTCGGCGCTGATGAGAAATCAGCTGGAGCCGCGAGCGGCTGAGAAGAAAACAGAGCTCCTGTGGATCTGATCGTTCCTTATCGCCCATCTACACCCCTTTTTTAATTCTCTCGTCAGCCACCAGGTTTATGAACATCTGCACCTCAGAGTTGGATCACCAAACAGACGTTTGCGCTGTATAATGAAATCACCGCGAGCCGCCAGTCGCTCTCGCGCTGACTCCCGCTTCCTGATTGAAACGTCTGACGGCCCGGCCCCCCGACCAATCAGTGGCGTGGAGGGTGATGACGTCAGATATAATGCCGGCTCAGCCCGGTTAGAACCTCGGCAGAATGGTTACAGAAACCCACCCGCCTTGGCCCCTAGTGGAAAAGCGCAAGACGGGGGCGTGGCGGTTAGAAGCAAGCTGAGTAGATACTAGTGGAAAAGGGCCATATTAGAATGTTGTAATGCAATGGATGACAACACATGTCTAACTGGATATACCTGCAAACATGCAGCTTATACAACAAGAAGTTGATGTATAAGCTAAGGGACAAATGGCGGTAAGTAGCTTGTGATATTGAAGAAACCATCATCAAAGAGTTACTTTCCCTGACATGACTGCTCACCTTCTCATGTGGCTGGAAAACTGCGACGTCTCATTCAGCTGTTTCAGGTACTTTCCTGCAGCGTTGGTATGGCAGTCAACATGGCTGCTTGCCAAGCAGTTGACCTGGGTTTGCTTCCCAGCCAATGCAAGAAACATGAGGTCTTCATAAGTGTAATGCTTTTTGTTGGGGAAGAATATGTTTTGGACAATCAGACTTTACGTAATTGTACATGGCTTCAAACGTTTTTTGGAAATGAGTCCTAATTGATGACTTGACAGACATTAAATTAGACATATAGTCTCACACATATATGTGCAAGTAGACAGGTAACATATATCTTTATGTGGCGGCACGTTCACTATTATTTAAGTTTGGGATCTGAAGATCTTTTTCTGTTTACCGACAACACCGCCTTTGATTTGGGCCCTAGGACCCATACTAAAGGTCAATCATCACCTCTACAAAAGGACACGAAGGTTCGTTCACTCAGGGATGGAGATAGGGGACAGAGTTCAATAATACAAACAATATTTTATTATTTAAAAAAGGCACATTGGTTGGGGCAATAAAACAAAAAAGGATCCCAATTGAAGAATGGGGAAAGGGTTTACGGACTAGGCCTTACCGGCTTACCTCTTGGCATGAAAGGGAAGCAAGATGTAGGTTTTCACCATTCACACATCATTCCAATGTTGGTCTTCAGGTAAAGCATTGTACTACATTCAAACAAACACACATTTATTTCAGCCAAATGTTCAAGCATGTGACAAGTTGTTGTGGCCGAGTGGTTAAAGCGATGGACTTGAAATCCATTGGGGATTCCCCGTGCAGGTTCAAACCCTGCCAACAACGGTTAATGTTTGAACATGCAAGAAGACTTGCAGTTGTTAACCATAGACTAAAATGTCTTTCAAAACTAATCAGAGGAGTTTTTATGTGTTATCCCCAGCATGCATTAATAGGTAACATCAGCCTACATGAAGTTAGTTTCACATTTCTTTCCAAGCAGTCGGCCCAGGTTCGCAGTTTTGGCATGGAGCTGCTTCAAACCTATAACGAACTGCTTATTTCAATGGGGTCTTTATGGAGGCCCTGTGGCTTAGTTGGTCAAAGTGCCTGTCTAGTAAACAGGAGATCCTGGGTTCAAATCCCAGCAGAGCCTCTAAACTCAAATGTCTTGAAGGTCGGAAAGATCACATTTCTCTCATTCCTGGTTCTGCCACTATTTCTCACATGCTTGCTTAATTATAGCAGCGTACTTTGTCAAAAGTACTCCTGATCTTAGTGAACGTGGATGCTCTCTGTTTTGTCATTCTATTGGAGCCTCTCTTTTCATATCCTGCAAAAATGTGCGTATGAATCGTGTAGGGGGGGGAAGGAGGGGGAGCGGAGGCCGAAGCCAGGACGCAGGACCAGCAGAGCCGGCCCTGGAAAGACGCCCATGTTCCCCCACCGGCCATCCAGTAGCGGGGGCCGACCCTCCGAGCCGGGCCAGGGCCCCACCGTACCTCCACGGGCGCCCCCGGCGCCGACGGAGCCCCCAGTCGGAGGGGGAAACGGTCCATTCCCCCCTGTGATCCTGAAAGGATCATTAATCATTATCCATATTCCTTGACATGCATAGTTCTCACACTTAGGGTATGTTAATACAGCGCAAAAACTTCTTCAGTAAGAGAATATTTAACATAAGTAGTTCCATCCCACAGCGAGGATCACCATCTGAGACGCTGTCCCAGCTGCTAAGACGTGGCGTGGGTGGGTACAAAGAGAAAGCCCTGTTCATTCAAATGTCAACGACAGTTGTCATTATCAAACCTCTCCAAGTCTATGGTCTCTTTCTAATGGCGCTTTTCCACTAGTATCTACTCAGTGCGGCTCGGCTCGGGACGGCTCGTCTCGCCTCTACCCGCCTCTACCCGCCTCTACCCGCTTTGTCCCCGTTTGTTTTTCCACAGCCAGTTGAGAAGTGGGCAGGTTGGGGTGAAGCTGCTGGGATGTACTCGATTGCGCAATCCTTTTGTTCGTGTCGGCGCTGATGAGAAATCAGCTGGAGCCGCGAGCGGCTGAGAAGAAAACAGAGCTCCTGTGGATCTGATCGTTCCTTATCGCCCATCTACATCCCTTTTTTAATTCTCTCGTCAGCCACCAGGTTTATGAACATCTGCACCTCAGAGTTGGATCACCAAACAGACGTTTGCGCTGTATAATGAAATCACCGCGAGCCGCCAGTCGCTCTCACGCTGACTCCCGCTTCCTGATTGAAACGTCTGACGGCCCGGCCCCCCGACCAATCAGTGGCGTGGAGGGTGATGACGTCAGATATAATGCCGGCTCAGCCCCGTTAGAACCTCGGCAGAATGGTTACAGAAACCCACTCGCCTTGGCCCCTAGTGGAAAAGCGCAAGACGGGGGCGTGGCGGGTAGAAGCGAGCTGAGTAGATACTTGTGGAAAAGGGCCATATTAGAATGTTGTAATGCAATGGATGACAACACATGTCTAACTGGATATACCTGCAAACATGCAGCTTATACAACAAGAAGTTGATGTATAAGCTAAGGCACAAATGGCGGTAAGTAGCTTGTGATATTGAAGAAACCATCATCAAAGAGTTACTTTCCCTGACATGACTGCTCACCTTCTCATGTGGCTGGAAAACTGCGACGTCTCATTCAGCTGTTTCAGGTACTTTCCTGCAGCGTTGGTATGGCAGTCAACATGGCTGCTTGCCAAGCAGTTGACCTGGGTTTGCTTCCCAGCCAATGCAAGAAACATGAGGTCTTCATAAGTGTAATGCTTTTTGTTGGGGAAGAATATGTTTTGGACAATCAGACTTTACGTAATTGTACATGGCTTCAAACGTTTTTTGGAAATGAGTCCTAATTGATGACTTGACAGACATTAAATTAGACATATAGTCTCACACATATATGCGCAAGTAGACAGGTAACATATATCTTTATGTGGCGGCACGTTCACTATTATTTAAGTTTGGGATCTGAAGATCTTTTTCTGTTTACCGACAACACCGCCTTTGATTTGGGCCCTAGGACCCATACTAAAGGTCAATCATCACCTCTACAAAAGGACACGAAGGTTCGTTCACTCAGGGATGGAGATAGGGGACAGAGTTCAATAATACAAACAATATTTTATTATTTAAAAAAGGCACATTGGTTGGGGCAATAAAACAAAAAAGGATCCCAATTGAAGAATGGGGAAAGGGTTTACGGACTAGGCCTTACCGGCTTACCTCTTGGCATGAAAGGGAAGCAAGATGTAGGTTTTCACCATTCACACATCATTCCAATGTTGGTCTTCAGGTAAAGCATTGTACTACATTCAAACAAACACACATTTATTTCAGCCAAATGTTCAAGCATGTGACAAGTTGTTGTGGCCGAGTGGTTAAGGCGATAGACTTGAAATCCATTGGGGATTCCCCGCGCAGGTTCAAACCCTGCCAACAATGGTTAATGTTTGAACATGCAAGAAGACTTGCAGTTGTTAACCATAGACTAAAATGTCTTTCAAAACTAATCAGAGGAGTTTTTATGTGTTATCCCCAGCATGCATTAATAGGTAACATCAGCCTACATTAAGTTAGTTTTACATTTCTTTCCAAGCAGTCGGCCCAGGTTCGCAGTTTTGGCATGGAGCTGCTTCAAACCTATAACGAACTGCTTATTTCAATGGGTTTTTTATGGAGGCCCTGTGGCTTAGTTGGTCAAAGTGCCTGTCTAGTAAACAGGAGATCCTGGGTTCAAATCCCAGCAGAGCCTCTAAACTCAAATGTCTTGAAGGTCTGAAAGATCACATTTCTCTCATTCCTGGTTCTGGCACTATTTCTCACATGCTTGCTTAATTATAGCAGCGTACTTTGTCAAAAGTACTCCTGATCTTAGTGAACGTGGATGCTCTCTGTTTTGTCATTCTATTGGAGCCTCTCTTTTCATATCCTGCAAAAATGTGCGTATGAATCGTGTAGGGGGGGGAAAGAAGGGGGAGCGGAGGCCGAAGCCAGGACGCAGGACCAGCAGAGCCGGCCCTGGAAAGACGCCCATGTTCCCCCGCCGGCCATCCAGTAGCGGGGGCCGACCCTCCGAGCCGGGCCAGGGCCCCACCGTACCTCCACGGGCGCCCCCGGCGCCGACGGAGCCCCCAGTCGGAGGGGGAAACGGTCCATTCCCCCCTGTGATCCTGAAAGGATCATTAATCATTATCCATATTCCTTGACATGCATAGTTCTCACACTTAGGGTATGTTAATACAGCGCAAAAACTTCTTCAGTAAGAGAATATTTAACATAAGTAGTTCCATCCCACAGCGAGGATCACCATCTGAGACGCTGTCCCAGCTGCTAAGACGTGGCGTGGGTGGGTACAAAGAGAAAGCCCTGTTCATTCAAATGTCAACGACAGTTGTCATTATCAAACCTCTCCAAGTCTATGGTCTCTTTCTAATGGCGCTTTTCCACTAGTATCTACTCAGTGCGGCTCGGCTCGGGACGGCTCGTCTCGCCTCTACCCGCCTCTACCCGCCTCTACCCGCTTTGTCCCCGTTTGTTTTTCCACAGCCAGTTGAGAAGTGGGCAGGTTGGGGTGAAGCTGCTGGGATGTACTCGATTGCGCAATCCTTTTGTTTCGTGTCGGCGCTGATGAGAAATCAGCTGGAGCCGCGAGCGGCTGAGAAGAAAACAGAGCTCCTGTGGATCTGATCGTTCCTTATCGCCCATCTACATCCCTTTTTTAATTCTCTCGTCAGCCACCAGGTTTATGAACATCTGCACCTCAGAGTTGGATCACCAAACAGACGTTTGCGCTGTATAATGAAATCACCGCGAGCCGCCAGTCGCTCTCACGCTGACTCCCGCTTCCTGATTGAAACGTCTGACGGCCCGGCCCCCCGACCAATCAGTGGCGTGGAGGGTGATGACGTCAGATATAATGCCGGCTCAGCCCCGTTAGAACCTCGGCAGAATGGTTACAGAAACCCACTCGCCTTGGCCCCTAGTGGAAAAGCGCAAGACGGGGGCGTGGCGGGTAGAAGCGAGCTGAGTAGATACTTGTGGAAAAGGGCCATATTAGAATGTTGTAATGCAATGGATGACAACACATGTCTAACTGGATATACCTGCAAACATGCAGCTTATACAACAAGAAGTTGATGTATAAGCTAAGGCACAAATGGCGGTAAGTAGCTTGTGATATTGAAGAAACCATCATCAAAGAGTTACTTTCCCTGACATGACTGCTCACCTTCTCATGTGGCTGGAAAACTGCGACGTCTCATTCAGCTGTTTCAGGTACTTTCCTGCAGCGTTGGTATGGCAGTCAACATGGCTGCTTGCCAAGCAGTTGACCTGGGTTTGCTTCCCAGCCAATGCAAGAAACATGAGGTCTTCATAAGTGTAATGCTTTTTGTTGGGGAAGAATATGTTTTGGACAATCAGACTTTACGTAATTGTACATGGCTTCAAACGTTTTTTGGAAATGAGTCCTAATTGATGACTTGACAGACATTAAATTAGACATATAGTCTCACACATATATGCGCAAGTAGACAGGTAACATATATCTTTATGTGGCGGCACGTTCACTATTATTTAAGTTTGGGATCTGAAGATCTTTTTCTGTTTACCGACAACACCGCCTTTAATTTGGGCCCTAGGACCCATACTAAAGGTCAATCATCACCTCTACAAAAGGACACGAAGGTTCGTTCACTCAGGGATGGAGATAGGGGACAGAGTTCAATAATACAAACAATATTTTATTATTTAAAAAAGGCACATTGGTTGGGGCAATAAAACAAAAAAGGATCCCAATTGAAGAAAGGGGAAAGGGTTTACGGACTAGGCCTTACCGGCTTACCTCTTGGAGTGAAAGGGAAGCAAGATGTAGGTTTTCACCATTCACACATCATTCCAATGTTGGTCTTCAGGTAAAGCATTGTACTACATTCAAACAAACACACATTTATTTCAGCCAAATGTTCAAGCATGTGACAAGTTGTTGTGGCCGAGTGGTTAAGGCGATGGACTTGAAATCCATTGGGGATTCCCCGCGCAGGTTCAAACCCTGCCAACAATGGTTAATGTTTGAACATGCAAGAAGACTTGCAGTTGTTAACCATAGACTAAAATGTCTTTCAAAACTAATCAGAGGAGTTTTTATGTGTTATCCCCAGCATGCATTAATAGGTAACATCAGCCTACATTAAGTTAGTTTTACATTTCTTTCCAAGCAGTCGGCCCAGGTTCGCAGTTTTGGCATGGAGCTGCTTCAAACCTATAACGAACTGCTTATTTCAATGGGTTTTTTATGGAGGCCCTGTGGCTTAGTTGGTCAAAGTGCCTGTCTAGTAAACAGGAGATCCTGGGTTCAAATCCCAGCAGAGCCTCTAAACTCAAATGTCTTGAAGGTCTGAAAGATCACATTTCTCTCATTCCTGGTTCTGGCACTATTTCTCACATGCTTGCTTAATTATAGCAGCGTACTTTGTCAAAAGTACTCCTGATCTTAGTGAACGTGGATGCTCTCTGTTTTGTCATTCTATTGGAGCCTCTCTTTTCATATCCTGCAAAAATGTGCGTATGAATTGTGTAGGGGGGGAAGGAGGGGGAGCGGAGGCCGAAGCCAGGAGGCAGGACCAGCAGAGCCGGCCCTGGAAAGACGCCCATGTTCCCCCGCCGGCCATCCAGTAGCGGGGGCCGACCCTCCGAGCCGGGCCAGGGCCCCACCGTACCTCCACGGGCGCCCCCGGCGCCGACGGAGCCCCCAGTCGGAGGGGGAAACGGTCCATTCCCCCCTGTGATCCTGAAAGGATCATTAATCATTATCCATATTCCTTGACATGCATAGTTCTCACACTTAGGGTATGTTAATACAGCGCAAAAACTTCTTCAGTAAGAGAATATTTAACATAAGTAGTTCCATCCCACAGCGAGGATCACCATCTGAGACGCTGTCCCAGCTGCTAAGACGTGGCGTGGGTGGGTACAAAGAGAAAGCCCTGTTCATTCAAATGTCAACGACAGTTGTCATTATCAAACCTCTCCAAGTCTATGGTCTCTTTCTAATGGCGCTTTTCCACTAGTATCTACTCAGTGCAGCTCGGCTCGGGACGGCTCGTCTCGCCTCTACCCGCCTCTACCCGCCTCTACCCGCTTTGTCCCCGTTTGTTTTTCCACAGCCAGTTGAGAAGTGGGCAGGTTGGGGTGAAGCTGCTGGGATGTACTCGATTGCGCAATCCTTTTGTTCGTGTCGGCGCTGATGAGAAATCAGCTGGAGCCGCGAGCGGCTGAGAAGAAAACAGAGCTCCTGTGGATCTGATCGTTCCTTATCGCCCATCTACATCCCTTTTTTAATTCTCTCGTCAGCCACCAGGTTTATGAACATCTGCACCTCAGAGTTGGATCACCAAACAGACGTTTGCGCTGTATAATGAAATCACCGCGAGCCGCCAGTCGCTCTCGCGCTGACTCCCGCTTCCTGATTGAAACGTCTGACGGCCCGGCCCCCAGACCAATCAGTGGCGTGGAGGGTGATGAAGTCAGATATAATGCCGGCTCAGCCCTGTTAGAACCTCGGCAGAATGGTTACAGAAACCCACCCGCCTTGGCCCCTAGTGGAAAAGCGCAAGACGGGGGCGTGGCGGGTAGAAGCGAGCTGAGTAGATACTTGTGGAAAAGGGCCATATTTGAATGTTGTAATGCAATGGATGACAACACATGTCTAACTGGATATACCTGCAAACATGCAGCTTATACAACAAGAAGTTGATGTATAAGCTAAGGGACAAATGGCGGTAAGTAGCTTGTGATATTGAAGAAACCAACATCAAAGAGTTACTTTCCCTGACATGACTGCTCACCTTCTCATGTGGCTGGAAAACTGCGACGTCTCATTCAGCTGTTTCAGGTACTTTCCTGCAGCGTTGGTATGGCAGTCAACATGGCTGCTTGCCAAGCAGTTGACCTGGGTTTGTTTCCCAGCCAATGCAAGAAACATGAGGTCTTCATAAGTGTAATGCTTTTTGTTGGGGAAGAATATGTTTTTGACAATCAGACTTTACGTAATTGTACATGGCTTCAAACGTTTTTTGGAAATGAGTCCTGATTGATGACTTGACAGACATTTAATTAGACATATAGTCTCACACATACAGTATATGTGCAAGTAGACAGGTAACATATACCTTTATGTGGCGGCACGTTCACTATTATTTAAGTTTAGGATCTGAAGATCTTTTTCTGTTTACCGACAACACCGCCTTTGATTTGGGCCCTAGGACCCGTACTAAAGGTCAATTATCACCTCTACAAAAGGACACGAAGGTTCGTTCACTCAGGGATGGAGATAGGGGACAGAGTTCAATAATACAAACAATATTTTATTATTTAAAAAAGGCACATTGATTGGGGCAATAAAACAAAAAAGGATCCCAATTGAAGAAAGGGGAAAGGGTTTACGGACTATGCCTTACCGGGTTACCTCTTGGCATGAAAGAGAAGCAAGATGTAGGTTTTCACCATTCACACATCATTCCAATGTTGGTCTTCAGGTAAAGCATTGTACTAAAATCTTGAAACTTTGATTAAGGGGGTTATAGATTAAGGGGGAATAGAAATAGAAACTGAATGATGATCAATAACCTGTTGCACAGTTCCTGTAGTTAAGTGGCTATCGTGTTTGTCTCACATGAAAAAGGTCCCTTGTCTGGTTCTACCAGGCTGAACTTCTGGATCAGGACCTATCAGTGAACAGAGCATATCATCCACTGGAAGATTTACAGCACTGTTTTGTATTAGAAGAACTTCATCAATGACAGCTTTTTCAGCAGGAAAAGCACAATTGCCTGTGGTGTGTGGAAGAGATATCTTAGTGACCATTGTTCATATGTATCAGTCATGCATATCCAAGAGAGGCTTTCTCCCCGTCGGGGAGTCCAACCCCGGTCTTCTGCGTGACAGGCAGAGATACTGTCCACTATACTAACAAGGACATCTGATAATCTGTGATCAATAGTTCACAACAAAATTGGCCCCGGCAGAGAGATAAGTACGGGAACAAACCTCAGACGAATATTTCTGATTCAAACAAACACACATTTATTTCAGCCAAATGTTCAAGCAGGTGACAAGTTGTTGTGGCCGAGTGGTTATGGCGATGGACTTGAAATCCATTGGGGATTCCCCGCGCAGGTTCAAACCCTGCCAACAACGGTTAATGTTTGAACATGCAAGAAGACTTGCAGTTGTTAACCATAGACTAAAATGTCTTTCAAAACTAATCAGAGGAGTTTTTATGCGTTATCCCCAGCATGCATTAATAGGTAACATCAGCCTACATGAAATTAGTTTTACATTTCTTTCCAAGCAGTCGGCCCAGGTTCGCAGTTTTGGCATGGAGCTGCTTCAAACCTATAACGAACTGCTTATTTCAATGGGGTCTGTATGGAGGCCCTGTGGCTTAGTTGGTCAAAGTGCCTGTCTAGTAAACAGGAGATCCTGGGTTCAAATCCCAGCAGAG
Source organism: Cololabis saira (assembly GCF_033807715.1). Classification (NCBI taxonomy): domain Eukaryota; kingdom Metazoa; phylum Chordata; class Actinopteri; order Beloniformes; family Belonidae; genus Cololabis; species Cololabis saira. The sequence continues at coordinate 7,242,635 of NC_084596.1, read as the reverse complement.
CCTCTAAACTCAAATGTCTTGAAAGTCTGAAAGATCGCATTTCTCTCAATCCTGGTTCTGGCACTATTTCTCACATGCTTGAGGAGTACTTTGTCAAAAGTACTCCTGCTCTTAGTGAACGTGGATGCTCTCTGTTTTCTCATTCTATTGGAGCCTCTCTTTTCATATCCTGCAAAAATGTGCGTATGAATCTTGTAGGGGGGGAAGGAGGGGGAGCGGAGGCCGATGCCAGGAGGCAGGACCAGCAGAGCCGGCCCTGGAAAGACGCCCACGTTCCCCCGCCGGCCATCCAGTAGCGGGGCCGACCCTCCGAGCCGGGCCAGGGCCCCACCGTACCTCCACGGGCGCCCCCGGCGCTACCGGAGCCCCCAGACGGAGGGGGAAACGGTCCATTCCCCCCTGTGATCCTGAAAGGATCATTAATCATTATCCATATTCCTTGACATACATAGTTCTCACACTTAGGGTATGTTAATACAGCGCAAAAACTTCTTCAGTAAGAGAATATTTAACATAAGTAGTTCCATCCCACAGCGAGGATCACCATCTGAGACACTGTCCCAGCCGCTAAGACGTGGCGTGGGTGGGTACAAAGAGAAAGCCCTGTTCATTCAAATGTCAACGACACTTGTCATTATCAAACCTCTCAAAGTCCATGGTCTCTTTCTAATGGCGCTTTTCCACTAGTATCTACTCAGTGCGGCTCGGCTCGGGACGGCTCGTCTCGCCTCTACCCGCCTCTACCCGCTTTGTCCCTGTTTGTTTTTCCACAGCCAGTTGAGAAGTGGGCAGGTTGGGGTGAAGCTGCTGGGATGTACTCGATTGCGTAATCCTTTTGTTCGTGTCGGCGCTGATGAGAAATAAGCTGGAGCCGCGAGCGGCTGAGAAGAAAACAGAGCTCCTGTGGATCTGATCGTTCCTTATCGCCCATCTACATCCCTTTTTTAATTCTCTCGTCAGCCACCAGGTTTATGAACATCTGCACCTCAGAGTTGGATCACCAAACAGACGTTTGCGCTGTATAATGAAATCACCGCGAGCCGCCAGTCGCTCTCGCGCTGACTCCCGCTTCCTGATTGAAACGTCTGACGGCCCGGCCCCCCGACCAATCAGTGGCGTGGAGGGTGATGACGTCAGATATAATGCCGGCTCAGCCCGGTTAGAACCTTGGCAGAATGGTTACAGAAACCCACCCGCCTTGGCCCCTGGTGGAAAAGCGCAAGACGGGGGCGTGGCGGGTAGAAGCGAGCTGAGTAGATACTTGTGGAAAAGGGCCATATTAGAATGTTGTAATGCAATGGATGACAACACATGTCTAACTGGATATACCTGCAAACATGCAGCTTATACAACAAGAAGTTGATGTATAAGCTAAGGGACAAATGTCGGTAAGTAGCTTGTGATATTGAAGAAACCATCATCAAAGAGTTACTTTCCCTGACATGACTGCTCACCTTCTCATGTGGCTGGAAAACTGCGACGTCTCATTCAGCTGTTTCAGGTACTTTCCTGCAGCGTTGGTATGGCAGTCAACATGGCTGCTTGCCAAGCAGTTGACCTGGGTTTGCTTCCCAGCCAATGCAAGAAACATGAGGTCTTCATAAGTGTAATGCTTTTTGTTGGGGAAGAATATGTTTTGGACAATCAGACTTTACGTAATTGTACATGGCTTCAAACGTTTTTTGGAAATGAGTCCTAATTGATGACTTGACAGACAATAAATTAGACATATAGTCTCACACATATATGCGCAAGTAGACAGGTAACATATATCTTTATGTGGCGGCACGTTCACTATTATTTAATTTTGGGATCTGAAGATCTTTTTCTGTTTACCAACAACACCGCCTTTGATTTGGGCCCTACGACCCATACGAAAGGTCAATCATCACGTCTACAAAAGGACACGAAGGTTCGTTCACTCAGGGATGGAGATAGGGGACAGAGTTCAATAATACAAACAATATTTTATTATTTAAAAAAGGCACATTGGTTGGGGCAATAAAACAAAAAAGGATCCCAATTGAAGAATGGGGAAAGGGTTTACGGACTAGGCCTTACCGGCTTACCTCTTGGCATGAAAGGGAAGCAAGATGTAGGTTTTCACCATTCACACATCATTCCAATGTTGGTCTTCAGGTAAAGCATTATACTACATTCAAACAAACACACATTTATTTCAGCCAAATGTTCAAGCATGTGACAAGTTGTTGTTGTGGCCGAGTGGTTATGGCGATGGACTTGAAATCCATTGGGGATTCCCTGCGCAGGTTCAAACCCTGCCAACAACGGTTAATGTTTGAACATGCAAGAAGACTTGCAGTTGTTAACCATAGACTAAAATGTCTTTCAAAACTAATCAGAGGAGTTTTTATGTGTTATCCCCAGCATGCATTAATAGGTCACATCAGCCTACATTAAGTTAGTTTTACATTTCTTTACAAGCAGTCGGCCCAGGTTTGCAGTTTTGGCATGGAGCTGCTTCAAACCTATAACGAACTGCTTATGTCAATGGGGTCTTTATGGAGGCCCTGTGGCTTAGTTGGTCAAAGTGCCTGTCTAGTAAATAGGAGATCCTCGGTTCAAATCCCAGCAGAGCCTCTAAACTCAAATGTCTTGAAGGTCGGAAAGATCACATTTCTCTCATTCCTGGTTCTGGCACTATTTCTCACATGCTTGCTTAATTATAGCAGAGTACTTTGTCAAAAGTACTCCTGCTCTTAGTGAACGTGGATGCTCTCTGTTTTGTCATTCTATTGGAGCCTCTCTTTTCATATCCTGCAAAAATGTGCGTATGAATCGTGTAGGGGGGGGAAGGACGGGGGAGCGGAGGCCGAAGCCAGGAGGCAGGACCAGCAGAGCCGGCCCTGGAAAGACGCCCATGTTCCCCCGCCGGCCATCCAGTAGCGGGGGCCGACCCTCCGAGCCGGGCCAAGGCCCCACCGTACCTCCACGGGCGCCCCCGGCGCCGACGGAGCCCCCAGTCGGAGGGGGAAACGGCCCATTCCCCCCTGTGATCCTGAAAGGATCATTAATCATTATCCATATTCCTTGACATGCATAGTTCTCACACTTAGGGTATGTTAATACGGCGCAAAAACTTCTTCAGTAAGAGAATATTTAACATAAGTAGTTCCATCCCACAGCGAGGATCACCATCTGAGACACTGTCCCAGCTGCTAAGACGTGGCGTGGGTGGGTACAAAAGAAAGCCCTGTTCATTCAAATGTCAACGACAGTTGTCATTATCAAACCTCTCCAAGTCTATGGTCTCTTTCTAATGGTGCTTTTCCACTAGTATCTACTCAGTGCGGCTCGGCTCGGGACGGCTCGTCTCGCCTCTACCCGCCTCTACCCGCTTTGTACCCGTTTGTTTTTCCACAGCCAGTTTAGAAGTGGGCAGGTTGGGGTGAAGCTGCTGGGATGTACTCGATTGCGCAATCCTTTTGTTCGTGTCGGCGCTGATGAGAAATCAGCTGGAGCCCCGAGCGGCTGAGAAGAAAACAGAGCTCCTGTGGATCTGATCGTTCCTTATCGCCCATCTACATCCCTTTTTTAATTCTCTCGTCAGCCACCAGGTTTATGAACATCTGCACCTCAGAGTTGGATCACCAAACAGACGTTTGCGCTGTATAATGAAATCACCGCGAGCCGCCAGTCGCTCTCGCGCTGACTCCCGCTTCCTGATTGAAACGTCTGACGGCCCGGCCCCCCGACCAATCAGTGGCGTGGAGGGTGATGACGTCAGATATAATGCCGGCTCAGCCCGGTTAGAACCTCGGCAGAATGGTTACAGAAACCCACCCGCCTTGGCCCCTGGTGGAAAAGCGCAAGACGGGGGCGTGGCTGGTAGAAGCGAGCTGAGTAGATACTTGTGGAAAAGGGCCATATTAGAATGTTGTAATGCAATGGATGACAACACATGTCTAACTGGATATTCCTGCAAACATGCAGCTTATACAACAAGAAGTTGATGTATAAGCTAAGGGACAAATGGCGGTAAGTAGCTTGTGATATTGAAGAAACCATCATCAAAGAGTTACTTTCCCTGACATGACTGCTCACCTTCTCATGTGGCTGGAAAACTGCGACGTCTCATTCAGCTGTTTCAGGTACTTTCCTGCAGCGTTGGTATGGCAGTCAACATGGCTGCTTGCCAAGCAGTTGACCTGGGTTTGCTTCCCAGCCAATGCAAGAAACATGAGGTCTTCATAAGTGTAATGCTTTTTGTTGGGGAAGAATATGTTTTGGACAATCAGACTTTACGTAATTGTACATGGCTTCAAACGTTTTTTGGAAATGAGTCCTAATTGATGACTTGACAGACATTAAATTAGACATATAGTCTCACACATATATGCGCAAGTAGACAGGTAACATATATCTTTATGTGGCGGCACGTTCACTATTATTTAATTTTGGGATCTGAAGATCTTTTTCTGTTTACCAACAACACCGCCTTTGATTTGGGCCCTACGACCCATACGAAAGGTCAATCATCACGTCTACAAAAGGACACGAAGGTTCGTTCACTCAGGGATGGAGATAGGGGACAGAGTTCAATAATACAAACAATATTTTATTATTTAAAAAAGGCACATTGGTTGGGGCAATAAAACAAAAAAGGATCCCAATTGAAGAATGGGGAAAGGGTTTACGGACTAGGCCTTACCGGCTTACCTATTGGCATGAAAGGGAAGCAAGATGTAGGTTTTCACCATTCACACATCATTCCAATGTTGGTCTTCAGGTAAAGCATTATACTACATTCAAACAAACACACATTTATTTCAGCCAAATGTTCAAGCATGTGACAAGTTGTTGTGGCCGAGTGGTTAAGGCGATGGACTTGAAATCCATTGGGGATTCCCCGCGCAGGTTCAAACCCTGCCAACAACGGTTAATGTTTGAACATGCAAGAAGACTTGCAGTTGTTAACCATAGACTAAAATGTCTTTCAAAACTAATCAGAGGAGTTTTTATGTGTTATCCCCAGCATGCATTAATAGGTAACATCAGCCTACATTAAGTTAGTTTTACATTTCTTTACAAGCAGTCGGCCCAGGTTTGCAGTTTTGGCATGGAGCTGCTTCAAACCTATAACGAACTGCTTATTTCAATGGGGTCTTTATGGAGGCCCTGTGGCTTAGTTGGTCAAAGTGCCTGTCTAGTAAATAGGAGATCCTGGGTTCAAATCCCAGCAGAGCCTCTAAACTCAAATGTCTTGAAGGTCGGAAAGATCACATTTCTCTCATTCCTGGTTCTGGCACTATTTCTCACATGCTTGCTTAATTATAGCAGAGTACTTTGTCAAAAGTACTCCTGCTCTTAGTGAACGTGGATGCTCTCTGTTTTGTCATTCTATTGGAGCCTCTCTTTTCATATCCTGCAAAAATGTGCATATGAATCGTGTAGGGGGGGGAAGGACGGGGGAGCGGAGGCCGAAGCCAGGAGGCAGGACCAGCAGAGCCGGCCCTGGAAAGACGCCCATGTTCCCCCGCCGGCCATCCAGTAGCGGGGGCCGACCCTCCGAGCCGGGCCAGGGCCCCACCGTACCTCCACGGGCGCCCCCGGCGCCGACGGAGCCCCCAGTCGGAGGGGGAAACGGCCCATTCCCCCCTGTGATCCTGAAAGGATCATTAATCATTATCCATATTCCTTGACATGCATAGTTCTCACACTTAGGGTATGTTAATACGGCGCAAAAACTTCTTCAGTAAGAGAATATTTAACATAAGTAGTTCCATCCCACAGCGAGGATCACCATCTGAGACACTGTCCCAGCTGCTAAGACGTGGCGTGGGTGGGTACAAAGAGAAAACCCTGTTCATTCAAATGTCAATGACAGTTGTCATTATCAAACCTCTCCACGTCCATGGTCTCTTTCTAATGGCGCTTTTCCACTAGTATCTACTCAGTGCGGCTCGGCTCGGGACGGCTCGTCTCGCCTGTACCCGCCTCTACCCGCCTCTACCCGCTTTGTCCCCGTTTGTTTTTCCACAGCCAGTTTAGAAGTGGGCAGGTTGGGGTGAAGCTGCTGGGATGTACTCGATTGCGCAATCCTTTTGTTCGTGTCGGCGCTGATGAGAAATCAGCTGGAGCCGCGAGCGGCTGAGAAGAAAACAGAGCTCCTGTGGATCTGATCGTTCCTTATCGCCCATCTACATCCCTTTTTTAATTCTCTCGTCAGCCACCAGGTTTATGAACATCTGCACCTCAGAGTTGGATCACCAAACAGACGTTTGCGCTGTATAATGAAATCACCGCGAGCCGCCAGTCGCTCTCGCGCTGACTCCCGCTTCCTGATTGAAACGTCTGACGGCCCGGCCCCCCGACCAATCAGTGGCGTGGAGGGTGATGACGTCAGATATAATGCCGGCTCAGCCCGGTTAGAACCTCGGCAGAATGGTTACAGAAACCCACCCGCCTTGGCCCCTAGTGCAAAAGCGCAAGACGGGGGCGTGGCGGGTAGAAGCGAGCTGAGTAGATACTTGTGGAAAAGGGCCATATTAGAATGTTGTAATGCAATGGATGACAACACATGTCTAACTGGATATACCTGCAAACATGCAGCTTATACAACAAGAAGTTGATGTATAAGCTAAGGGACAAATGGCGGTAAGTAGCTTGTGATATTGAAGAAACCATCATCAAAGAGTTACTTTCCCTGACATGACTGCTCACCGTCTCATGTGGCTGGAAAACTGCGACGTCTCATTCAGCTGTTTCAGGTACTTTCCTGCAGCGTTGGTATGGCAGTCAACATGGCTGCTTGCCAAGCAGTTGACCTGGGTTTGCTTCCCAGCCAATGCAAGAAACATGAGGTCTTCATAAGTGTAATGCTTTTTGTTGGGGAAGAATATGTTTTGGACAATCAGACTTTACGTAATTGTACATGGCTTCAAACGTTTTTTGGAAATGAGTCCTAATTGATGACTTGACAGACATTAAATTAGACATATAGTCTCACACATATATGCGCAAGTAGACAGGTGTTGTGCGTCGCCCACGTGAAATCTGGACTTATAAATGTATGAATATTTTGTGATTATGAGGACCTGTAAAACCAGACTTTGCCCCTTCTTCCTGAAGTCCTGCGACCCCCTGCTGCTAACTCCTGGTTATCTCGGCCTGGGTCGAGATAGTCCGTTTACGACCCCCACGGCATGGCCGGAGATCAAAACAAGGACCCAGCAGGGTTTCTGCCAGGGAAAACAGACTTCCTTGGGGTTTTATGACACCTAAGCAGGGGTCGGGATGCAGCGGAGCCCTAAAACCAGACCTCAAAATGGTACTGCTTCTTTGAACCCCCCCCCTTTTCCGCTTTAATGTGCCTCATAAAATGGCGCCGTTGCCTGAACTACAACCCCCAGCATGCCTTGCGGGGGGGGGGTGGCGCCTACAAGCGCGCGCATCCAATCGCAATGAGGCACCGATGACGTCACCGCAGCGCGCGTAGGATCAAAACCCCTGCCGCTGCTTCTTTTTCGCTCTTCCGATCACCCTCTCATCCGAGCCGGATCGTTTGGCTCTGGGCCAAGATCCCATCTCCCTTTCTCCCCCCGGCTGGGGGGAGGTGTAAGGCCCCATCGGGCCGCTCCGTTGGACCTGCAGCCCGTTGAAGCCGCGGTGCACGGAGCCGCCCCCATCCTCTCTTCTCAACTTCATCTCATCGGCGCAGGCCAAAGCATCCCATCTCCTCTCTCTCCCCCCGGGCTGGGGGGAGGCAGGAGGCCCGCACCGGACCGGGCCCTGCGGGGTCCGGCCGTTGAAGCCGCGGTCCCCCGGGAGGCTCCGATTTCTCACTAAACTCCGTTCCTCTTTAAGTTCACAGATCCAAGCTTCCGACGCCCACGCGCTCCCGGCAACCAGATCGGGACACAGCTGCGATTGAGTTCTCTGACTGAACCCCCCCTCCCCGCTCGGAGCCCCTGTCTGCGAACCGGCGCAGGGATCGGGGACGGACGGCCGGCGTCTCGCCCGGCGTGAGCTCTCCCGGGGCCCGGACGGCCGCGCGTCGGCGACCGGCGCAGAGAGGGAAGCACGGCAAGGAGAGACCGGTCCCCCCGCCGCGCCTAGGAATGCGTGTGAGCCTCCGTTTTGGTCCGGAACCACGGCCCGGCACGAGGCGGCCCCCGCCGCTGTCTAATCCGTTTCAGGGGAAGGGACGGGACGCGATAGCCTGACTGCGAAACCCCAGCAGGACCGCGAACCCGACAAACCCGCAGGCACCCGATTCCGGATCCCAGAGGAGACGTGAGCCCGCGTAGCAGTTATCAGTAATTTAAGAGTGTTCAGAACTGTGTGTGAGATTGTGAGACCTGGGTGTATGAGTTTAACTGGGAGTGTTACAGAGCTAAATCTGTGTTCAGAGCTGAGATTACACCACCATCATTATAAGGACTGTTTTCATTAATTTGTAGCCACTACTTTCTGCTAGTCATTCATGTTTTAAAGCGCTGTTTTCTGCAGTTGATCACGGTTTAACACCGGGATCACCATCCGTGCTAATTACACGCGGCCAAGAGGGCGCGTCCATCTTTAAAAGACCACAGGAACCCTGTTTGAACTGTAGATGTTCTGTATCTTCGTTATTATTGCTTGATTTCTTTTCTTTTTCATTCCATGCATTTAACGTTTATGTTTCATTTTATTGATTGTTGTTTTTCTTGTTAGTTAATGGTTTTATAATAATGTCGTGTGCCATCAGATTTATTCGGGTACTTATTTACATCTCTTTTGATACCCGTATGTAAATAAACTCTGATTGATTTCTTTATGAGTGGTTGTGTTATTTCATGCAAGATTTGGTCACAAATTGATTTGTTTAAGCAGAGCCTAGTGTTCGGATATCACGCCTTCACTGTTATTCTGTAAGATTTGCTGTTCTGCAGGATAATTCAAATCATAATGAGACTGATTTTCTGCTGTTAGTTATCGAATCCCACCGGAAGTAAGGCCCCGGCGGTGGTGCCCCTACGAGAATTATCATTTTTGATAATACAATTTGATAAATAGTCAGAATTATTAATTATTAATAATTCTTTAATAGAATTATCATTAGCCTTGATAACTGGACAGCCAAGCTACCTATGAGTTGCACAACACAGGTAACATATATCTTTATGTGGCGGCACGTTCACTATTATTTAAGTTTGGGATCTGAAGATCTTTTTCCGTTTACCAACAACACCGCCTTTGATTTGGGCCCTAGGACCCATACTAAAGGTCAATCATCACGTCTACAAAAGGACACGAAGGTTCGTTCACTCAGGGATGGAGATAGGGGACAGAGTTCAATAATACAAACAATATTTTATTATTTAAAAAAGGCACATTGGTTGGGGCAATAAAACAAAAAAGGATCCCAATTGAAGAATGGGGAAAGGGATTACGGACTAGGCCTTACCGGCTTACCTCTTGGCATGAAAGGGAAGCAAGATGTAGGTTTTCACCATTCACACATCATTCCAATGTTGGTCTTCAGGTAAAACATTGTACTACAGTCTTGAAACTTTGATTAAGGGGGTTATAGATTAAGGGGGAAAAGAAATAGAAACTGAATGATGATCAATAACCTGTTGCACAGTTCCTGTAGTTAAGTGGCTATTGTGTTTGTCTCACATGAAAAAGGTCCCTTGTCTGGTTCTACCAGGCTGAACTTCTGGATCAGGACCTATCAGTGAACAGAGCATATCATCCACTGGAAGATTTACAGCACTGTTTTGTATTAGAAGAACTTCATCGATGACAGCTTTTTCAGCAGGAAAAGCACAATTGCATGTGGTGTGTGGAAGAGATATCGTAGTGACCATTGTTCATATGTATCAGTCATGCATATCCAAAACAGGCTTTCTCCCCGTCGGGGAATCGAACCCCGGTCTTCTGCGTGACAGGCAGAGATACTGTCCACTATACTAACGAGGACATCTGATGATCTGTGATCAATAGTTCACAACAAAATTGGTCCCGGCACAGAGATAAGTACAGGAACAAACCTCAGACGAATTTTTCTGATTCCAACAAACACACATTTATGTCAGCCAAATGTTCTAGCATGCGACAAGTTGTTGTGGCCGAGTGGTTAAGGCGATGGACTTGAAATCCATTGGGGATTCCCCGCGCAGGTTCAAACCCTGCCAACAACGCTTAATGTTTGAACATGCAAGAAGACTTGCAGTTGTTAACTGTCGACTAAAATGTCTTTCAAAACTAATCAGAGGAGTTTTTATGCGTTATCCCCAGCATGCATTAATAGGTAACATCAGCCTACATGAAGTTAGTTTTACGTTTCTTTCCAAGCAGTCGGCCCAGGTTTTCAGTTTTGGCATGGAGCTGCTTCAAACCTATAACGACCTGCTTATTTCAATGGGGTCTGTATGGAGGCCCTGTGGCTTAGTTGGTCAAAGTGCCTGTCTAGTAAACAGGAGATCCTGGGTTCAAATCCCAGCAGAGCCTCTAAACTCAAATGTCTTGAAGGTCTGAAAGATCACATTTCTCTCATTCCTGGTTCTGGCACTATTTCTCACATGCTTGCTTTATTATAGCAGAGTGCTTTGTCAAAAGTACTCCTGCTCTTAGTGAACGTGGATGCTCTCTGTTTTGTCATTCTATTGGAGCCTCTCTTTTCATATCCTGCAAAAATTTCTAAAATCATGGAATTGGTTAGTTCGTCTCTCAACACAATTGACCGAGAGGACAGGCCATTGTTGTGCCAAAAAGGGAGTGCTGGTGCAGTTATTAATAATCATCTTTTGATAATTAATAATAATTAATAAAGAAGACCCTGGTGTTGAGTGCATGTGATTAATGCCATAAAAACAGGGAGGGGGAGGACCAAGTATCAATTTGACACCGACCCCCCCCCCCCCCGAACTAAATGTCCTTGTCAAATGTATTTATTAAGTGTTGAATGTGCAGTGTCTACAGTGCTGTTAAAACCGTGAGGCGGGGAGTGCCGGGCCACGCGGGACAATGCCCCCCATGACCCGGACCCCCCAGACGGAGGGGGAAACGGTCCAACATCCCCCCATTCATACTGACAACATAAGACATAGACACCTGGGAATGGTGCCACCCCGCCGCCGCGCCCTCTCGCGCACCCCTCGGCCAGGGGAGGCCGGGCCCCCCGAGCTGGACCCCCACGCCCACTGCCCAGCCCCCCCCAGGAGCACCGGAGACGCCCTAGCCACCGCCCCCCGCCCGAGCACCCCCCAGCCACCACCCCCACTGCCATGAGGTAACCCCCCCCCATAGGCCCCCACCGGCTAGGGACAGGGCCCCACGGACCCACCCACCGCCCCCCAGGGGCCACCAAAGGCCCGCGCCCCAGCCCCCCCAAGCCGACCCCCAACCCCAAGGGCCACGAGATCACCACCCCCCCCCCGCCCCCACTAGGTAATGAAGCCTATAATCGGGGACCAGAGAGAGTGCAATTCAGCCGAATGTTGTTCAGTGGAGGCAGACATTAACTCACTACTGATATGATCTAATAAAAGATTCCTAAAGTGGTTGATACATAAACTGGACTTTTGTTTCCAATTCACTAGAATGGTTTTCTTTGCGATACATAAGGCAGTGAGAACCCGGTGTGTCCAGTTAGGTTCCATTTGAATATATCCCAGGTGACCTAATATACATATCGTGGGGCACACTGGAATTCTGTAGTTGATCCATGTGGATAAATCCTCACAAATCTCCTTCCAGAACCTCTGTACCAGTGTACAAAACCATAAAGCATGCATATAATTATCAGGGGTGTTCTCTGTGCACTGTGAACAGATATTAGAGGTGACAAAGCCCATCTGGAACATCCTTTGTCCTGTATAGTGTATTCTATGAAGAGCTTTGTACTGTATAAGTTGTAAGTTTGGGTTCTTAGTCATAGTAAACGTATTAAAGCATATTTGTGACCAAGAAAACTGGTCGGTGTTAAGAGAGAGATCCGCCTCCCACTTGGAGATCGGGAGAGAGACTGAATCGTCCAGTTTAGACACTAACCTGTAGAGTTTTGATAACAACTTTAAAGTGCTTAGATTCAATAAATCAATTATCCTAGTGGGCCTTAAGTTGTTGGTACTCTAAAAATGTATTACTGCTAACTCCATATTGAATAATAAGTGTATTGAAAGGTACAAACTGTCCTCCTATAATTACGTGCTGTAAGTACCGTATTCCTTGATCTCTCCATTGAACAAAGTTTACCATCTTTTTATCATTTTTCAGGATGTCTGGGTTGTTCCATATGGGTGTACGGCCACATGGAAAAAGTGAAATTTTAGCTACTTTAAGAAATTCCCACCAAGCTGTCAGAGTTGTGCTAATATTAATGCTTTTGAAACCTTGATGATGTTTGATGCTTTGACTAATAAATGGTAACTCTGAGATTTCTAGCTCGTTGCAAAACACTTGCTCTGAGTCCAGCCATTGACTATAGATGATAGATGACTATATGGATGATCTTTTGACCATTTTACAATATACTGTAATTTATTGGCTATGAAGTAATACTGGAAATTAGGTTACTCTAAACCTCCACATTCTTTGGATTTTTGCAATGTCTTTAAACTAATACGTGGTGTTTTATTTTTCCACAGAAATTTTGATACATATGAGTCCAATGATTTAAACCAGGAAAGAGGGGGTTTGCATGGTATCATTGAAAAAAAAAAAATTACTTTTGGTAAAACCATCATTTTAATGGTGGCAATTCTTCCCATGAGTGAAATGGGGAGAGAGCTCCATCTGGAAAGATAATCTTCTATTTTCTTTAGAAGTGAAACATAATTTAATTTTATTAACTCTGACAGCCTAGGGGAGATGTTTATGCCTAAATATCTAATGTTCCCTGATTGTAATTGAGTATTGGTTATATTCCTAAAATTGCAGTTAACACACAAAACAGTGGATTTAGACCAATTAATAGAATAGTCAGACAGAGATGAAAATCCCTCTATAAGTGCGATTGTCTGTGATAGTGAAGATCTTCTGTAGGAAGAGGAGTACGTCATCCACATAAAGACTTATTTTGTGCTCTAATATTTTGCATTGTATACCTTTAATATTTTGATTTTGTCTAATAGCTGCTGCTAAAGGTTTAATAAATATTGCAAATAGTGAGGGAGGGAGAGGGCAACCCTGTCTAGTGCCTCTTTGCAAGTTAAAACTTGTAGAGATTTGATCATTTGTCCCTACACGTGCCTTGGGAGAGTTGTATAATATTTTTATCCAGTCAATGAAAGATTCGCCAAATCTCGCCAAATTCCTGTTTATTGATACTCGAATAGTCTATAATATTTAATAATCTACGAATATTAGTAGCACAATGTCTACCTTTAATGAAACCTGTTTGATCCGGATGTATAATAGAAGGGGGGACTCTTTTCAGACGTTCGGTAAGAGCCTTGCTGATTTTTTTAAGGTCTACATATCAATGATATATTCTTTTAAATTAAAATTTATTAGTTAGTTAGTTAGTTTAGTTTAAGTTTATTTCAGTCATATATACCTTTCAAGGCAACAAGGAACAGACAGTTTTTTTTACAATTTTACTGAAGAGAGAGATTATTAATGCCCGCCTACTACACAACTTAAGCTACACAATACATGGTGTCAAGTGTTGCATACATACATGTACACACATAGATACATATACACACACATACATATCTCTTTTCCCCTTTTTTCAACTATAGCCATATGTGGCAGGGTGGAGGAGCTGCAGCCACACCTGTGTCCCGTCAGCCTCTCCACCCTGCCAGCCTTATAAGGGAGAGACAGAGAAGCTGCAAGGAGGACTGGGAGAAGCTGCTGGTCGTGGTGCTTGTGCACGCGTGTCTTGGGTGTGAGGTTCCAGTGATTAATAAAGGGGTTCTGCACAAAACTCCGTGTCCTCTCTATCCTGTCGGTCGGGCACCGTAGCACTCGCCCTGCTACACTGGCGCCCAACGTGGGGCCCGACGGGATGGAGAAGGGAGGCACGGAGCGGGCCCTGGAGGCGCTCGCCCATGCCATGGTGGACCTGGCCGCCCTGCTCCGTGACCAGGGCGAGCAGCAGCTGGCGAGGCTGGAAGTGCTCGTGGCCGCGGAGCGACCCACCCCTGCGCCACGCTTGAGGTTCGCCGCAGCAGCGCGGGAGGGGCTGGCGGCGCCGCAGCTGAGAGGTCGGGAGGCAGAAGCTGCGGCCCGCCAAGCGACGGCTCCCGAGGCGGCGGGACCCCCGGAGCGGCCCACCCCGGCACCATGCCTGAGGTTCGCCGCGGCAGCGCTGGCGGGGCTGCAGCCGACCGGCCGGGAGGCAGTGGCTGCATGTCGCCAGACGACGGCTCCCGAGGCGGAGGCGGAGTCGGGGGCGAAGTATGAGGGGGCTGCGGAGGTGGAGGCGGACCAGCAGCCGGAGCAGGGTGGCGTTACGGAGGAGGCGGTCCTGGACACACCAGCTCCAGAGCAGGGCTGCGCCGTGGAGAAGGCGGTCCTGGAGGCGGACCAGCGGCCAACGCGGGTTATTTGGCCGCTCACACTTGGGATATTTTTTTAGCCTTTTATTTTCCTTCATATGAGGTTAGACATAATTACATGGAAAATTTAACTGACCAATGCACTTCTTGTACAATGTTTGTGATGCATATGGTTCATTGTTTTACATTGAACTGTTTAAAAAAACAAGGAATCTTAAAGGGGACCTATTATGAAAAATACGTTTTTTTCTTGCTTTAACATACTGTATATAAATTGGTCTCCCCTCAGCCTGCCAACTCAGAGAAGGAGGAAAGCAACCAAATTCTGCAGTGTCTGTACAGCCGCCCGGATGAGCCGTCCAGTGTGATGTGGATCTACGAGCCGTTCAGATTCTGCTCCCGTCGTTACGTAACGACAGGCGTGATGTGTGAAACCACGACCACAACTAACTCCACCGGCCGGAGCTCCTGCCATTTTTTCATAGTGGTGTATTGCGTCATTCAGGCAGCCAATCAGCACAGAGCCTCGTTATCATAGCCCCGCCCACTCAGAATCCCGCATAGATAATGAGGTTAGAGAATGGGAAGATAAAGACATGGTTTAGAGGCTGAAATTCTAATTTATTTAGAAAAAACAATCAAAAGCTTGTTTTTAAGACATTCAAGGCCTGTTTAAAATAGGTATTAGATGCCATAATAGGTCCCCTTTAAGTTAGTCTTTACAAGTGTAAAGTTGGGGACTACATTGTGTTTGTATTTATGAAGGAATGTTACATTCAGGTCAAAAGCTTTTTTGTGGAAAGTTGAATAAACATTGGCATAAGGCAAGCATATTTGCATATTTTCTCATACTAATAGTATTAAAAACATTTTAAAAAATACTTTAAGGTAATTTAGAACAGCACAAAAATGTGTGAATAAATGTGCGATTAATATGCGATTAATCGCGAGTTAACTATGGACAACATGCGATTAATCGCGATTAAAAAAATTAATCGTTTGACAGCCCTAATATATATGTATATATTCATGAGTTCCAACATCTGAACCCCAGAACCCAAACCATCTCCCAATTTAGTAAACAACAACAAACAACTAGCTGGAACTCTGCTGAGGCAGCAGGACATAGCTGAACACACAGGACAGGGGCCGGTCCTGGTCCTGGTCCTGGTTCTGCTTCTGGTCCTGGTCCTGGACCCGGTCCCGGTCCTGGTCCTGGTCCTGGTCCTGGTCCCGGTCCACCGGGGTCCCGGGTTCTGGTCCATGGGGCTGGTAACCCCCGTCGTCACGTGGTAACGTCAGGTTATAGGACGGGTTCTGGAACACCGAGGCGGTTGCCGTGGGAACCACCGGAGGGGGCGGGGCGTGGGCTTGATTGACAGGTCGAGGCCGTGGTTGGTGGTGGACGTGGGGGACGTCGGTGTCCTCATGGTCGCCATGGTGACCCGGGTCGGGGTGGACCTGGGGGGCCCAGAAGGACCAGGGGGGTCAAAATCAGGGATGGGAGAGTACTCACATTTCTTTTTTACATATTTTTTCTTTTTTTCCCTTTTATGAAAAGTTTCATTTTTTAAATTATATTATTTCTTTGTTCCTTTTTTCCTTTTTCTTCTTTTTTCATGTATGAAGACCTTATTTGTTTTATATATTTTTTCCTTTAAAATTTTTTTTTCTACCTATAAAAAACTTATTTTTTTCTTAGATATTTTCTTTCTTCCTTTTTTCCTCTTTCCTCTTTTTTGTCATACTTTTTATTTTTTCCTTTTTAAAATTCTTTTCTACGTATGAAAAACTGCTCTTCTTATATTCCTTTTTTTTAATTTCAGTTAGGGTTAGGGTTAGAGCTCTTTGGTCAACTTGTATAATCCGATTTCCCCTAAACTCCAGTTCAACTTAGCCAGACTAATCAATAGCTCCATTAAGATGTTTTTAGGCAGTTTTTTTCTTTTTTCCTTTTTTTTTCTTTTTTAATTTTTTTTCTATGCATTAAAAACTTTTTTTTCTCATACTTTTTTTTACCTATAGAAAGCTTCTTCTTTTTAGATTTTTTCTTTTTTCCTTGTTTTTCCTTAAAACATTTGTTTCTACCTATGAAAACCTTTTTTTTTCTCATACTTTCTCTTTTTGCCTTTTCTCTTTTTTTCTCTTTTTTCATGTATGAAGTTTATTTGTTTAACATACTTTTTCATTTTTCCTTTAAAGTTTTTTTTCTATGTATAAAAAGTTTTTTTTTCTTCCATATTTTCTTTTTTCCTTTTCTTCTTATTTATGTATTTTTTCCTTTTTACATTTTTTTTTCTACATATAAAAAGCTTCTTTTTTCCTCGTACTTCATCTTTTTCTCCTTTTTTTCTTTTTTTTCTTTTTTTAACATACTTTTTCTCTTTTCCTTTAAAATGTTGTTTTCTACACATGAAAAGCTTCTTTTTTCCTTTTTTTTTTTTTATGTATGAAAAGTTTAATTTTTGTCTTTTTTTAACATACTTTTTCTCTTTTCCTTTACAATGTTGTTTTGTACATATGAGAAGCTTCTTCTTTCCTCATACTTACCCGAGGGGGGGGCCAGTGGTCCGACAGCAGTGGTTTGGGGACGGGGGGGTAGAGGTGCTGCTTCATGCTGGAGGAGGAAATCACATTCATGATTTTAAACAAATTTTAAACAGATTTTAAACAAATTCAATAAATTACAAAAAAAAAAAAAAAAAAAAAAAAATATATATATATATATATATATATATATATATATATATATATATATATATATATATATACATACAAATAAATTTAAATAAATAATACAATAAAATACAAATAAAATACAAATAAATTATTTATTTATATATATATATATATATATATATATATATATATATCTGAACACATATGCTTTATTGTATATAAATTTACTACATATATTGGAGGGGGGGGGGGGGGGGGTATGTGAGTATCTCACCAGTCCCAGTGGCTGTAGCAGCCCGCGGCGGCCAATCCCAGCAGCCCCAGCACGGCCCCGACGGCCCCCAACACGGCCGTGATCCAGGCCCCGGCTAGGAGACCAGAGAACCGGGTTAGAACTCGGACCTTAGTCTGGGGAGGGGGGGTTACTGTGGGTATTTACCGGGGCGGTTGATGGTGGCCGTGATGCTGGTGTTGCCACACTCCCCCAGAGCCGTCCGCGCCGCCACCATGAACCGGTAGGAACCGGCTCCCAGCTTCCCGGCCGTCAGGCTGCAGGACTCAGGGTCGGCTAAGGTCAAAGATCAGGGGTCAGAGTTCCCAGAATTCAGAGGTGTCTCCAGTTTTCAGGTGAAAGTATGTGAAGACTGGTGTGACTGAGTCATGTGATCAGCTAGTTGTGATTGAGTTAGGGACATCAAGAACTGGATTTCCAGAAACTTCTTGCTTCTAAATTCAGATAAAACGGAGGTTATCATTCTTGGTCCAGAGCATCTTAGGAAGGGATTAGATGGTGTTGCGATGGCTTCCAGTGCAACTGTGAGAAACCTTGGTGTTGTTTTCGATCAGGATTTGTCGTTTAAACCATATGTTAATCAGGTTTGTAAAACAGTATTTTTCCATCTCCGTAATATTGCAAAAATTAGGAAAATCCTCTCTCAGAGTGATGCAGAAAAACTAGTTCATGCGTTTGTATCTTCTAGACTAGATTACTGTAATGTGTTGTTAGCAGGATGTCCAAGTAATTTGCTGAATAGGCTCCAGCTGATCCAGAATGCAGCAGCACGAGTGCTGACAGGAATCAGCAGGAGAGACCACGTCTCTCATTGGTTACCCGTAAACACTAGACCCTCCAGAAAAACGCGGGCAAAAATCCTTGATTCTGCGGGCTAAAATCATTGATTATGCGGGCTAAAATCATTGATTATGCGATTAAATGTGCAGGTTTTTATGTGCTTTTATGCGGTGAAATTGCGGAATATGCTGGAAGTTCCGGAATATGCGGAAAGTTGCAAAATATGCAGGAAGTTGCGGATTCGGCGCTGAGCTCTTCCCTCTTCGCTCGCCGCTACTCATCATCATCATCATCGTTTATTAGTCAGACTCGAGGTCCATGATAAAAACATACAACATTCAATACATAAGAACACAGATTAAAAGAATGCTGATTGTACTGAGGGAATCCTTGTTAGTTTCTTTTCCTCCGCTTAGTAATATGCTTAATTCAGCGGGCTGTCTCGTCTGATCTGAGGTCGTAGACGAAAAAAAAAGGAGAGCGCATGTGGAGAGGAGAGGGGCGGAGGCGGCTCGGAGGCCGGTCCCCACCTGGTCTCTCTCCCTCCAGCCCGCGGCTCGGTGCTCGGGTGATTGCCGGGCGCACCGGCGCGGTGAGGGGACGACCCAGAGCTTCGTCCCCCCACGCGTCCGCCGCCAAGGTCCCCAAGTGGATGGGAGCGTGCGCAGCGTGCGCAGTGGTACGCGGTCAGCGCGGAGACCAGAGTCCACCGGCAGCCGCGCCCACTGCTCAAGCGGGGGGCTCGACGGAGACGGCACTCCTTTTTCCTTCTCACCCCCGCGGGTGAGAGCTGCTGTTTTGGGGGTGGCGGCTTCTGCGAGGGGTGCGGAGGTTCCCGGGCGGGTCCCGCACGTCGCGACCGGGCGTCCCGACGTGTCACTCACAACACTTCCCCCTTTTCTAATGTGCGGCTATTGTGAAATCAAGCGAGCCCCGCATAATCCCCGCATAATTCGCATATTCAGCGCGGACATATGCAATTATCGCGGGAAATATGCGCCCTTTTAGGAATAAATCTATCCCCGGCTAATCTGCGCCATTTGGCTGATTATGCAATGAATTATGCGATCGCGTAATCGCGTTTTTCTGGAGGGCCTAATTACTTGCATATAAAGCCCAAAACAACTTAGCTCCACAGTATTTACAAGACCTGATAGTGCCTTATGTTCCTGGCAGAGCTCTCCGTTCTCAGAGTGCAGGTTTACTCGTAGTTCATAGAGTATCCAAATGTAGATTTGGAGGGCGGGCGTTCTGCTATCAGGCACCATTACTTTGGAACCAACTTCCAATCTGGGTTAAGGAGGCTGACACCACCTCCACCTTTAAAACTAAACTTAAAACCTTTCTGTTTAGTAAAGCCTATAGTTAGTGTTTAGTAAACCTCTAGTTGGTGTTGGTAAATCTCTATGTAGTGTAAACTCTAGTGTGTTAGAATCGCTCCTGTAGTTTGTTTTGCTGCCCCCCCTTTTCTCCTTTTTTCTCTTTTGTACATGGTGCAGCATCCTCTGCCGGTGGCGAAGAGCATCTCTGAATGCACAACACCGGAACCTGCAGCGTTTGAGTGAGAGGGGCAGGGTAACGGCCCGGTCAGGCGGGGGAGAGGTTTGTCCGTCAAGACTCCTCTCCCTGGCCCTGCCCCTTCTCAAACCTTTCCCCGACCCTGCACCCCAACCTGGGACTTGCTGATTGGGCCGGAGCTTCGGGAGCTGCGTGCTGGCCTGTGGTCCCCACCCCTGGTCATCCCGTTGCTGCTTCCACCTGCCTGCTGTGCTGTTGCCGTCCCTGACCACCAGTCTGGCCCTCGGCAGGAGGGTCCCCCCTGATGAGCCTGGTCCTGCTCAAGGTTTCTTCCCTCCTAAAGGGGAGTTTTTCCTTGCCCCTGTTTGGCTTAAGGTTTTTCTCCCACTAGGGGAGTTTTTACCTGCCATTGTTTATGTAATAATTGCTCGGGGGTTTATGTTCTGGGTCTCTGGAAAGCGTCTTGAGACAACTTTTGTTGTATTAGACGCTATATAGATAAAATTGAATTGAATTGAATTGAGTCATGTGATCAGCTGTGGCTAAAGCAGCTTTAGGGTTTTATTGGAGTTTCACATTTTTTCTATTGTGGAATTTAGTGTCTGATTATTGGAATTATAAATAATAATAATAATAATAATAATATTAATATTAATAATAACAATAATAATAATAATAATAATGATAATAGTAATGACAATGATTATAATCATAATAATGATAATAACAACAATAATAATCCTAATAATAACCATAATAAGCCTACCATGATGAGAAGAAGAAAAACAAGGACCGTTACGTCGCCCGGATCGGCGTCACCGGGGCCCCTCCCTGGAGCCAGGCCTGGGGTTGGGGCTCGAAGACGAGCGCCTGGTGGCCGGGTCTTTGCCCGTGGGACCCGGCCGGGCTCAGCCCGAAACGGCGACGTGGGCCCGCCTTCCTGTAGGCCCACCACCCGCAGGAAGGACCATGGCAGGCCGGTGCAATGTGGGCTGGGTAGCAGTCGTGGCGGGGTGCCTCGACGACCCAATCCCTGGACCAAAACCCTCACAGTGGGGACATGGAATGTCACCTCGCTGGGGGGGAAGGAGCCGGAGCTTGTGCGTGAGGTTGAGAGATACCGGCTAGAGATAGTCGGGCTCACCTCCACACATAGCTTGGGCTCTGGAACCCAGCTCCTTGAAGGGGGCTGGACCCTCCACTACTCTGGAGTTGCCCAGGGTGAGAGGCGGCGGGCTGGTGTGGGCTTGG
This sequence comes from Cololabis saira, assembly GCF_033807715.1. NCBI lineage: Eukaryota > Metazoa > Chordata > Actinopteri > Beloniformes > Belonidae > Cololabis > Cololabis saira. The sequence continues at coordinate 7,221,659 of NC_084596.1, read as the reverse complement.
TTATAGCCCCCCAGCTCAGCCACCATGTGTTGGAGTTCACCCCGGTGAACGAGAGGGTCGCTTCCCTGCGCCTTCGGGTCGGGAAAAGGTCTCTCACTGTTGTTTGTGCCTACGGGCCGAACAGCAGTGGGGAGTACCCGGCCTTCTTGGAGTCCCTGGGAGGAGTACTTGATAGTGCTCCAACTGGGGACTCCATTGTTCTACTGGGGGACTTCAACGCTCACGTGGGTAATGACAGTGATACCTGGAGAGGCGTGATTGGGAGGAACGGCCTCCCCGATCTGAACCCGAGCAGTGTTTTGTTGTTGGACTTCTGTGCGAGTCACAGTTTGTCCATCACGAACACCATGTTCAGGCATAAGGGTGTCCATCAGTGCACGTGGCACCAGGACACCCTAGGCCGGAGGTCAATGATCGACTTTGTTGTCGTTTCATCTGACCTTCGGCCGCATGTCTTGTACACTCGGGTGAAGAGAGGGGCTGAGCTGTCAACTGATCACCACCTGGTGGTGAGATGGATGCGCTGGCGGAGGATGAGGTTGGACAGACCGGGCAGACCCAAACGGATTGTGAGGGTCTGTTGGGAACGTCTGGCTGAGCCCTCTGTCAGGGACGTCTTCAACTCCCACCTCCGGGAGAGCTTCTCTCGGATCCCGGGGGAGGCGGGGGACATCGAGTCCGAGTGGACCATGTTCTCTGCCTCCATTGTCAACGCGGCGGCTCGAAGCTGTGGACGCAAGGTCTCCGGTGCCTGTCGTGGCGGCAATCCTAGAACCCGGTGGTGGACACCGGAAGTACAGGATGCCGTCAGACTGAAGAAGGAGTCCTACCGGGCTATGTTGGCCGGTGGGACTCCTGACGCAGTAGATAGGTACCGGCAGGCCAAGCGAGCCGCAGCTCGGGCAGTCTTGGAGGCAAAAACTCGGGTCTGGGAGGAGTTCGGGGAGGCCATGGAGGAAGACTTTCGGTCGGCCTCGAGGAAATTCTGGAGGACCGTTCGGCGCCTCAGAAGGGGGAAGCAGTACTCTGCCGGCACCGTTTATGGTGCTGGTGGGGAGCTGTTGACCTCGACTGGGGACATTGTCGGATGGTGGAAGGAATACTTCGAAGATCTCCTCAACCCGACTGACATGCCTTCCACTGAGGAAGCAGAGGGTTGGGGCTCGGACGCGTGCTAATCCATCACCCAAGCCGAGGTCACCGAGGTGGTTCGTAAGCTCCTCGGTGGCACCAGGGATGGATGAGATTCGCCCTGAGTACCTCAAGTCTCTGGATGTCGTAGGGCTGTCTTGGTTGACACGCCTCTGCGACATTGCATGGAGGAAGGGGACAGTACCGCTGGGGTGGCAAACCGAGGTGGTGGTCCCTCTGTTTAAAAAGGGGGACCGGAGAGTGTGTTCCAACTACAGGGGGATCACACTTCTCAGCCTCCCGGGGAAAGTCTACGCCAGGGTACTGGAGAGGAGATTACGGCCGATAGTCGAACCTCGGATTCAGGAGGAACAATGCGGTTTTCGTCCCGGTCGTGGAACACTGGACCAGCTCTATAGCCTCCGCAGGGTGCTCGAGGGTTCATGGGAATTTGCCCAACCAGTCTACATGTGTTTTGTGGATCTGGAGAAGGCATTTGACCGTGTCCCTCGTGCCATTCTGTGGGGGGTGCTGAGTGAGTATGGAGTCCGGGGCCCTCTACTAAGGGCTGTCCGGTCTCTGTATGATCGAAGCAGGAGTCTGGTTCCCATTGCCGGCAGTAAGTCAGACTTGTTCCCGGTGCATGTTGGACTCCGGCAGGGCTGCCCTTTGTCACCGGTCCTGTTCATAATTTTTATGGACAGGATTTCTAGGCGCAGCCAGGGGTCGGAGGGGATCCGGTTTGGGAACCTCAGGATTTCATCTCTGCTTTTTGCAGATGATGTTGTCCTGTTGGCTTCATCAGACCGGGACCTCCAGCATGTGCTGGGGCGGTTTGCGGCCGAGTGCGATGCGGCAGGGATGAGAATCAGCACCTCCAAGACCGAGGCCATGGTTCTCGACCGGAAAAGGGTGGCATGCCTTCTCCGGGTGGGTGGAGAAGTCCTGCCTCAGGTGGAGGAGTTCGAGTATCTCAGGATCTTGTTCACGAGTGAGGGAACAATGGAGCGTGAGATTGACAGACGGATCGGTGCAGCGTCCGCAGTAATGCGGTCGATGTACTGGACCGTCGTGGTGAAGAGGGAGCTGAGTCGAAAGGCGAAGCTCTCGATTTACCGGTCAATCTACGCACCTACCCTCACCTATGGTCATGAACTTTGGGTAGTGACCGAAAGGACAAGATCGCGGATACAAGCGGCCGAGATGAGTTTCCTCCGCAGGGTGGCTGGCCGCTCCCTTAGAGATAGGGTGAGGAGTTCGGTCACCCGGGAGGAGCTCGGAGTCGAGCCGCTGCTCCTTCACATTGAGAGGAGTCAGCTGAGGTGGCTTGGGCATCTGTACCGGATGCCTCCTGGACGCCTCCCTAGGGAGGTGTTCCAGGCATGTCCCCCCGGGAGGAGACCCCGGGGAAGACCCAGGACACGCTGGAGAGACTATGTCTCTCGGCTGGCCTGGGAACGCCTCGGACTCCCCCCGGAAGAGCTGGAGGAAGAGCTGGAGGAAGTGTCTGGGGTGAGGGAAGTCTGGGCATCCCTGCTAAGGCTGCTGCCCCCGCGACCCGGTAACGGATAAAGCGGGAGAAGATGAGATGAGAGAACCATAATAATAAAAATAAAAATAAATAAACAATCATATTTATTATAATGATAATGTAAAAATAATATTAATGGCATTAATAATCATGGCCCCCTCCCCCCACATTCCAAGTTCAATAATACTATAAAAAGTGCCTTTTCTGTTCACATAAAACTCAACTTATCATCATAAGCAAATCAGAAATGACACCATCCACGACTCTCTATGCAAACCATTCAAAAGTTATGGCAGAAAATAGGAAATATCAAATATCGACCAATCAGAAGAAGGGGCGGGGCTAATTCAGGCCAATGAAGGTCAAGTACGCAATACCGAGTCAGATGACACCACCCATGACTCTCTATGTCAAACCATTCAAACGTTAGCGCAGAAAATAGGGACCATCAAATATCGACCAATCAGAAGAAGGGGCGGGGCTAATTTGCACCAATTATGTTCAAGGACTCAAAACCATGTCCGATGACACCACCCACAAGTTTTTACGTCAAACCATTCAAAAGTTTACGTCGAAAAAATAAAAACGAGAAAAAAATAATAATTCATACAGATACAATAGGGCCTTCGCACTAGTAGTGCTACTTTTCTACTTTTTTCTACTCTCTACTAAATGTCCAGGCCTGAAGAATCTACATGCAAGTCATACGTGCACAAGGGTGCGAGGGCCCATTCATCGCTATTATTATTATTTTTCAGACTGATCTCAGTGGTATCGGCACCATCAGAAGGTCCAGCAGGTTGAGAGGGAGGAACTGACCCGTGTGACTGATACTGAGCTCCTCCTTCTTCTCCTCCTCCTCCTCCTTCCAGCAGTACAGCGAGTATCCCAGGATGAAGGCGCTCTGCTCCTGCAGAGGGAACGGTTCCCACAGCAGCTTCACCCCGTCGTCCTGCTGCTGGAGCCGCAGAGACCTGAAGAGCAGCTTCTCCATTTCTGGAAGATTCAAAGGAGAAAATGTCATTTCAACCAAATAACCAATAATCTTAATTTAAAAAAGGTAAAAAAAATAATTAAAAAAATACGTTTTTCATACATTATAAAAGACAAAAGAAATTTAAAAAAAGCAAACAAGAAATGCATACATAAAAAAGAGAATAAAAAAGAAAAATAGGAAAAATATTTTAAAAAATAAGTTTTTCATACATAGAAAAAAGAGAAAATCAGTTAAAAAAAGAAAAAAGAAAGAATATAAGAAAAAAAAAGTTTTCATACGTAGAAAAAATTTATAAAAAGGAAAAAAGATAAATATATATGTAAAAAAAGTTTCTCATACAGAAAAAGATAAAAGAAATTAAAAAAAGGAAAAAAGAAAAATATATAAAAAAGAAAAGATAAGAAAAAAAGAAGGTTTTCATTCTTAAAGAAGAGAGAGAAAGGAGAAAAAAATGAAAACAGAAAAGAAATATATAAAAAGAAGCTTTTTATACCTAGAAGAAAGAGAACAATACATTTAAAAAAAATATATAGAAAATAAATATTTTTTTTCATACATAAAATAAAAAAAGAAAGAACATATAAAGAAGGGAATTGCAATGAAAGTGATACGAGTCGGTCCTACTTGTCTCTTCGGCGTAGCCTTCTCGTTCCTGGAGGAGCACCGGAGCTCCCGAAGTGCAGGCGTAGACGGAGAACAGGTACCTCACTCCCTTCAGGAGGTTCTCTGGGAAATAAACAAAGATTCTTTGATTTGTTGAAAAGCTCATTTTTTATATATATATTTCCTTTCTTTCTCATTTTTACATATGAAAATCTTTTTTCATTTTGTTATTTCATTTTTCCTTTTTGAAATTATTTTCTACGTATGAAAAGCTATGTCTTTATATGTCTTTTATTTTTTCCTGTTAAAATTTTTTATCTCTTTTTTATGAAAAACGTTTTTTACATATTTTATTTTTTTACCGTTTTTTTTTCTTTTTCCTTTTTTTCTCCTTTTTATGTATGAAAAGTTTTTTTTAATTATATTCTTTTTTCCGTTTCAAATTTTTTTTGGTTTCTTTTCTATGTATGAAAAAAAAATTCTTATATCTTTTTTTCCTTCTTTTATTTTTGTTCTCTTTTTTAAGTATGAAAAGCTTGTTTTTTCTCATATTCTCTTTTTTACGTAGGAAAAGCTTTTTTAAATCATACTACTTCTTGTTTTCTTTTTAAAAATTTTTTTCAATGTATGAAAAGCTATGTTTTTATATATCTTTTCTTTTTTCCTTTTTTAATATTTTGTTTCTTTTTTATGTGTGAAAAACTTATTTTTTATACATTTCTTCTTTTTCCTCTTTTTATGTATAAAAAAATCAATTTTTCTTATATTCTCTTTTTTTCATTTTTAAAATGTATTTGTTTATTTTTATGCATGAAATAAAAAAAATTTTCTATGTATAAAAGCTTCTTTTTAATTTTTTTCCTTTTTAAAATTTTTTTCTATGTATAAAAAGCTTCTTTTTTTCTATGGATGAAAAACTTATTTTTTACATGTTTTATTTTGTTCCATTTTTTTCTCTTTTTTCTTTCTGCATGATGTATGAAATTTGTTTTTAAATTATAGTATTCCTTTTTCCTTTGTTTTCCTCTTTTTAAATTTTTTCTACATATGAAAAGCTTTTTTCTCATAATGTTTTCTACGTATAAAAAGCTTCTTTTTTATGTTGTTCCTTTTCCTTTTTTTATGGATGAAAAACTTATTTTTGTACATATTGTTTTTTCATTTTTTTTCTCTTTTTTACGTGTGAAAAGCTTATTTTTTCTTATATCTTTTCTTTTTTCCTTTTTTAAATGTATTTTCTCCTTTTCTATGTATGAGAAGCTTCTTTTACATATATATTTATCTTTTTTCCTTTTTATACATTTTTTCTACGTATGAAAAGCTTATTTTTTCTTTTCTCCATGCATGAAAAACTTATTTTTTTCTTATATTCTTTTTTTTTCTTTTTTTAGCTGATTTTCTCTTATTTTTATATATGAAAAAAAAAATGTTTTTAATATTTTTCCTATTTTTGTGTGAAAAACTTATTTTCTTTTTCTTTTCTTTTTTCCTTTTGTTTCCTTTTTTAAAATTCCTTTCTCTTTTTTTTCTATATATGAAAATCTTTTTCCATGTGAAAAGCTTTTCCACCTGACGGAACGGTGAAGGTGGTCTGATCAGGCCGGAGTTTCCGCCAGTCCAGCGGGCCTCGTCCCGCCGAGGGAGTCCAGTCCACGATGTAGCCGCAGGTGGCTACGGAAGTGCTAGCCCAGGACAGGCTGAGACCTCGCTGGTTTCCGGAGATCCGAGAAACGTTCGTCCCTGGAGGTTAGAACATAAAAGAGATGTAATCGTTCAAAATAATCCACAAGTTTTGACGATTTATTAAGATTTAGATGTAATTTAAATGGGAAATGGACGTCGAGGTGGCGGGGCCTGTGGGACCTTTTTTCTTTTTTCATCTTGGTTTTTTTCTCCTCTCTTTCCCCCTTTTTTTCTCTTTTTTTCCTCTTTTTTTCTGTATATGAAAAGCTGATTTATTTGGATTTTTTTTCCATCTTCGTTTCCTCTTCTCTTTTTTCCTTTTTTGTCTTTTTTATGTATGAAAAGCTTATTTTTGTATATGTTTTTCATTTTGGTTTTCTCTCCTCATTTCTTCTAATTTTTTTTTCTATGTATGAAAAGCTTTTTCATATATCTTATTTTTTCATCTTTGTTTACTCTCCTCTTTTTTCCCTTCTTTTCCCTTTTTTTTCTTTTTTCCTTTTCATTGTTTTTTCTATGAAAAGCTTCTCTATTGTTATATTTGTTGTTTTTCATCTACTTTTCCTTTCCTCTTTTTTTCATTTTTTTATTGTTTTCCTCTTTTTTCTATGAAAATCTTTTTTTTTCTTAAATGTTTTCTTTTTGTTCCTTTTTTCTTTTTTCTATGTATGAATATCTTCTTTATTTTTTATATTTAGTCTTTTTTTTTCTTTTTTAACTCTTTTCATGTATGAAAAGCTTTTTTTCCTATAATTGTTCTTGTTTCATCTTCGTTTCCACTCCTCTTTTTTAACTTTTTTTTACTTTTCCTTTTTTTCTATTTTCTATGTATGAAAATATTTCTTTCTTATTTTTTTCTTTTCCTTCCTTCTTTCTTTTTTCCTTTTTTTTCTCTTTCTCTTCGTTTTTTTATCTTTTCTGTTTTGTTCTTTTTTTCCTACGTATGAAAAGCTTCTTTATTGTTATATATTTTTTCATCTTCATTTTCTCTCCTCTTTTTTCCTTTTTTATATATTTTTTCCTATCCCTTTTTTTCCTTTTTCCCCCTCTTTTTATTTGTATGAAAAGCTTTTTTATAGATTTTTTCTTTTTTCCCTTTTTCCTCTTCTTTTTATACATATTTTCCTCTTTTATTCCTTTTTTCCTACGTGTGAAAAGCTTCTTTTTTTCTTATATTTTTCTTTGTTCACCTTCTTTTCCTCTCCTCTTTTTTTCCCCTTTTTTCTATGTATGAAACTGTTTTTTTATTTTCTTTTTTCCCTTTTTTTCTATATTCATAAAAAGCCTCTTTTTTATACGTGTAAAAAGCTTAATTTTTATATATTTTTTCCTCTCCTTTTTTCCTTTGTTCTTTTTCTTCTTTTTGTTCCTCTTTTTTCTATATAGGAAAATCTTAATTTATTTTTCTTTCTTCTTTTTTTAAACTATTTTTTCATGCATGAAAAGCTTCTTTATTTTAATATTTTTAATTTTTTCGTTTTCGTTTCCTCTCCTCTTTTTTTCCTTCTTTCTCTTTATTTCCTCTGTATGACCCACGGGGGCGGGGCTTGTGTGGAGCGGGCCTGTATGGGGGCGGGGCCTGTATGAGGGGGCGGGGCTACCTGCTCTGTATCGCGGAATGTCGAGCGTCGCCGGAGCCGAGCTGCCGTTCTGGTTCCAGGCGGTTACCGTGACGACCAGGTCCAGGCCCCGCCCCCTCCGGGTGAGGTTCAGCTGGTGGGCGGGGACCTGCTCTCTGATTGGTCCCCAGACCACCTGGTAATGCTGGATCAGGCCGTGGCTCTGATTGGCTGCTGGCTTCTGGGGGGGGGACAAAGAAGGGCACAGAAAAACATCATCGAGGAAGTTTGACTCTGTGTGTTTTGAACGACACATGTAAAAAAAAAATGACAAAAAAATAATCATATTCATATTTCTTTTCATTTTTTTCATGGTATTTTATTTTTGGGGGCTTTTTTTTTTTTTCGGGGTATTTCATCTTTTTTTCTCTGTTATTTGTGGTATTTTTTTCTGCCCTTTTTCAAGGTTTTTTTTCTGTTTTTCAAGGTAATTTTTTCTTTTTTTCAAGGTAATTTCTTCTGCACTGTCTTTTTTTTCTGTTTTTTCCAATGTCATTTATTTTAGTTTTTTAGGTAATTTCTTCTTTATTTCAAGGTAATTTTGTTTTTGTTTTTCAAGGTAATTTATTTTTGTTTTTCGAGGTAATCCTTTCTTATATATATTTTCTCAACATTAATCTCGACATTTCGACTTTTTTTCTCGATATTTCGACTTTTTTCTCGAAGTGCACAATAAAAAAAAATCTTCCCCTCTCAAATATTATTTCTCCTGCATGGCCCTAATACTCTTCCGTAGTGTTAAGTTAAGTTTGCTGTTGCACAAAGTGAATTTCCACATTGAGGGAGAAATAAAGGACAATCTTATCTTATCTTATTTTTACGTATTTTTGTTTCTTTTTTTTAATGAATAAAGAGCTTTTTTTATTATATTATTTATTTTTTCCCTTTTTTTAAATTCCATTTCTCCTTTTCTCTATGTATGAAAAGCTTCTTTTTTCATCAGCTTTTCTTCTCCTCTTTTTTCCTTTTTGTCTTATGTTCCTTTTTTTCTTTTCTCTATTTTTTTCTATGTCTGAAAAGCTTTTTTATTTTAAATATTTTTTTGTTTCCTCTCCTTTTTTTCTCCCTTTTTTTAATGTATGTATGTATTTTTCTCCCAAAAAAAGTACATAATTAAACAGAAAAAAAGTCCGGGCAAAAAGTAGAAACATTTCTCTGTTCTTTTTCTTCTTTCGTCTCCTTTCCTTTCCCAGTTTTTCTTTTTTTTCTCTTTTTTTGTATGAACTGCTTCTTTTTTTCTACTTAATTTTTCATCTTCTTTTCCTCTCCTCTTTTATTCCTTTTTTTATTTTTTCCATTATTTCCTTTTTTCTCTTTTTTCCTATGTATGAAAAGGTTATTTTTGTATATTTATATTTTTCCTTTTTTTTTCTTTTCCTATTTTTCTTTTTTTTGACGTATGTATTTTTCTAAAAAAAAAACTAATTTTAATATTTTTTTAAATGAAAATAATTACACGGAAAAACAAAGCCTGCACAATTACCTAAAAAAAATATAAAATAATAACCAAAAAAAAGCTGCAGTTTCCCACCTTCCACAGCACGAGGCCGCCGTCCCCCCCCTCGCGCCCCCACACGTCCAGAGCATCTGGAACTGAAACAAACAACCAATCATTGAAACTAGGGATGCCCCAATACCGATATTGGTATCGGTATCGGGGCCGATACTGCTCTCATATACTTGTACTCCGATACCACGCACCGACACTTCATTGTTGTTGTAGTTACTGGTTAGCGCCTCTAGGGGGAGATGTTGAGCCACGGCTCCCTGGCTGAGCAGCAGCCGCCGAGCAGCCGCTGCTCAGCCAACTGTTCCATGTTTCAGTTTGTTCTATCTTCCTTAATTATACAAACTGGACGGTTGAGTATTAGCCTTACTCACAGGGAACTTTATTAAACACTCCACGTAACTCACAGTACAACGTGGTCTCATCGCAGGAACATCAACTGCGCAGGTGCGGTGCTTCACCTGAAGCCGTCCGTGTGAAACAACATAAACAATCCCATTGTTACATTCCGGTTAGCCGCTAGTCGGCTAAGCTTAGCGTGGTGATGAGAAGAGAGTGATACCTGTGGGTGGGACTAGCAGCGCCGTTTCAGGCAAGATAGCGACGACAGAAGCAAGGCAGACCGCGAGCTGTCAGCACGGCGCGTGGCCGGGGGTGGGGTTTCGCGGTCTGACTTGCTTCTGTCGTCCCTTATTTTGAAATATGTCCACACTGCTGACGTCCCGATTGCAATAATTGTCGCTATCTTGCCTGAAATGACGCTGCCAGTCTCAATCACGGGTATCACTCTCTTCTCATCACCACGCTAAGCTTAGCCTACTAGCGGCTAACGGGAATGTAACAATAGGATTGTTTATGTTCTTCTTCTTCTTCTCTGTTTTATTGGCGGATCGCAACCAACTTTAAGGTGCATACCGCCACCTACTGTACAAGAGTGTGTAACATGATTTAATTTAGCCTGTTTTTTAAATTCTATTTGATTGTTTATGTTGTTTCAAATGGACGGCTTCAGGTGAATCACCGCACATGCTCAGTTGATGTACCTGCGATGAGACTAAAGCGCGGAGGAAAGACCCGCTGGCTGAGTTTTGTTTAAAATTGAATTTCTGTTGCAAATAAAACCTGTTTTCCAATTCATTGCATTTTTAGCCTAGTTATTTTTGTGGTAGAAGTATCGGATCGGTACTCGGTATCGGCGAGTACACAAATTAAAATACTCGTAGCCTACTCGGTGTGAAAAAAATGGTATCGGGGCATCCCTAATTGAAACACTAAAATCTCCATCTCCCCTGGGTCCTAGAGTCCACCCACCGTCGCCGTGCGTGTGCACGTGCACGCCGTCACTCCAGTCGCCCCATTTCCACGAGTGGCGGGTCGTCCAGCAGCGAACCCGGACCCGGTAGGTGGAGTCCGGCTGCAGCTGGTCCAGGAGGGCGGAGTCGAGGCCGAGTCCGGAGAAATTCCTCTGCTGGGGGAGGGGGGGGGGCATAAACGTGTTTATTAGTGCTTCTTTTCTTCAATTTTTTCTTTTTTCTTTTAAAATATATGAATAAATAAATAAAATGCCACGAAAAAAGGAAAAAATGACCACGAAAAAACTGAAAAAATTATCCAGAAAAACAGAAATAGTTATTTCAAGAAACAGAAAAAATTACCCCGAGAAAGAGAAAAAAATATGAAAAACTGAAAAACATTTAGAAAAGGAAAATTATCAAGAAGAACTGACAAAATTATCCCAAGAAAGAGAACAAGTATCACAAAAAACGGAAAAAGATATCCCTAAAACAGGATGGAAAAATCACCACGAAAAACAGAAAAAAAATATCCAGAAAAACAAAAAATTATCCCGAAAAACAGAAACAATTATTGAGGAAAAAAGAAAAAATTATCAAGAAGAACTGACAAAATTATCCCAAGAAACAGAACAGGTATCACAAAAAACAGAAAGATATCCCTAAAACAGGATGGAAAAATCACCACGAAAAAAAAGAAAAAAAATATCCAGAAAAACAAAAAATTATCCCGAAAAACAGAAAAAATTATTGAGGAAAAAAGAAAAAATTATCGAGATAAAAAGAAAAAATTATCTAGAACAGACAAAATTATCCCAAAAACAGAAAAAATTGTTGTGAAAAACAGAATTTTACAAAAAACAAAGAATTACACCGAAAATAAAAAAGTATCGCGATAAACAGAAAAAAAATATCTCTAAAACAGGACAGAAAAATGTATATTGAAAAACAAAAAGAATTATCCCAAAGAACAGACAAAATTATCCCAAAAAACAGAAAAAATTGTTGTGAAAAACAGAAAGAATTTTACAAAAAAACAAAGAATTACCCCGAAAATAAAAAAGGTATCAGGAAAAACAGAAAAAATATCTCTAAAACAGGACAGAAAAATGACCATGGAAAAACGGAAAAAAATATCCAGAAAAACTAAAAATTAAATTATTATTATTAACAATACTTTCCACCCTGCTTTGGGTATACTTTTTTCTGTTTTTTGGGAAAAATTTTTTCTGTTTTCCAGGATAATTTTTTCAGTTTTTCATAATACTTTTTTCTGTGTTTTCTGGGGACAGCGGGGTTCGCTAACTTACCACGCTAGGTCCTCGGCCGTGCTCGGCGCTGACCTGGCAGGTGAGGTCCAGGCTGCGGTAGCGCGGCTCCGCCCACCGCCACGCCAGGCTAGCGCTGCGGGCGTCCACCCTGGCGGCGGCCACGCCCACCGGGGCGAACATGCGGACTGACACGCCCCCGTTATTCACGTTAGTTACAACAAGAAACGCTGCTCTGTCTGTCCACCGTTACCTCGCTGGGCTAGCTCGGCTACGTCGCGCAGGACCAGCGTTCCCAGGGGATTCTGGGCCGTCAGGGTCCAGTTCTGCCGGCCCACGCCCACGTCCGTGTCCTGGGAGCAGCGGCCGCCGACCGGGGGGGCACACGGGCTGGAGGGAAATGAACGTCTCTGTTAAGGTGGAATTCAGCTGTTATGGTGGAATTCAGATGTTAAGGTGGAATTCAGTTGTTAAGGTGGAATTCAGTTGTTAAGGTGGAATTCAGTTGTTAAGGTGGAATTCAGTCGTTAAGGTGGAATTCAGTTGTTAAGGTGGAATTCAGCTGTTAAGGTGGAATTCAGTTGTTAAGGTGGAATTCAGTTGTTAAGGTGGAATTCAGTTGTTAAGGTGGAATTCAGTCGTTAAGGTGGAATTCAGTCGTTAAGGTGGAATTCAGATGTTAAGGTGGAATTAAGCTGTTAAGGTGGAATTCAGCTGTTAAGGTGGAATCCAGATGTTAAGGTGGAATTCAGATGTTAAGGTGGAATTCAGTTGTTAAGGTGGAATTCAGTTGTTAAGGTGGAATTTAGATATTATGGTGGAATTCAGCTGTTAAGGTGGAATTCAGTCGTTAAAGTGGAATTCAGCGTTTAAGACTTGGTGCATTACAAGGGTCCTATAAGCGGTTAAAAAAGAGCAGAGGAAGAGAGAATGAAAGAAGAAAAAAGAAAAGAAAAAGGAAGCCTTCATCAATAGAAAAAAGAAAGAAAAAAATAAACTTTTCATTAATAGAAATAAAATTAAAAAAAAGGAAAAAAGATAAGAAAAAAGCTTTTCAAATAGAAAAAGAAAGAGAAAAAAAAGCTCTTCATACATAAAAAAAACAAGTTTTTGATACAGAAAAAAGAAAAGAAGTGTAAAAAAAGAAAAATCTTTTCATATGTTAAAAAAAAATAAAAAAACCGGAAAGCAGAACGTGAATATAGTCGTTTTTCTTACCTGCCCAGGAGGCTGTAGACGGTCCTGTCCGAGTCCCAGCCCGGAGTCCAGCGACACAGAACCGACTCCAGGTCCCTGGTTTCACACTGCAGGTCCCGGTCCTGGGGGGGCTCTGGGAGAAAACTACTTTAATCAAGAAAACTACTTTTACCTGACCAAAAGTACATTTGAAAAGCTGCTTTTTTTCTTATAGTTTTTCTTTTTATTTCATTTTTTCATTTTTTTTATATATTTCTTCTTTTTTTCCTTTTTTACATATTTTTTCTTTTTTTCCTTTTTTACATATTTTTTCTTTTTTCATTTTCTTTCCTCCTTTTTTCCATTTCCCTTTTTTTCTATGTACTTTTTCTTATGCTTTTTCATTGTTTTTCTTTTCTTTTTGTCTTTTAATGAAAAGCTTATTTTTAATAATAATTAATAATAATAATAGTTTTTCACTTTTTTCTGTTTCCCTTTTTTATAAATGAAAAGCTGCTTTTATTCTTATACTTTTTATTTTTTCATCTTCTTTTCCTCTCCTCTTTTTTCCTTTTTTCCTGTTTTTTTCTCTGTTTAAAATCTTTTTTTCTTACATATAAATATATTTTACCTTTTTATCTACTTTTTTCTTATTTTTTCTCCTTTTTACCTCTTTTTTACTATTTTTTCCTTTTTTTCCTCTTTTTTCTATGTATAAAAAGTATTTTTTCTTACATATAAATATATTTTTTCCTCTTTTTTTTCTCTCTGTTTAAAATTATTTTTCTTACATATAAATATATTGTTTTCCTCTTTTTCCGACCTTTTTTCATCTTTTTCCACTTTTTTCCTCTGTTTACACATATAAAAAGCTTCATTTTTATATATTTTTGCCTCCTCTTTTTTTGTCATTTTTTCCTATTTTTTCCTTTTTTTTCTTTTTTATCCTCTTCTTTTTTTCCTCTTTTTAGTTATTTTTTCCTCTTTTTTCCCTCTTTTTTCTATGTATAAAGTTTTTTTTCTTACATATAAATATTTTTTTTTTCTACTTTTTTCTTCTTTTTTTCCTCTTTTTCCACTTTTTTCTCTTGTTTATACGTATAAAAAGCTTAATTTTTATATATTTTTTCCTCTCCTCTTTTGTCCTCCTTTTTTCTATTTTTTCCTCTTTTTTCCTATTTTTTCTCAATTTAAAATCATTTGTTTCCTACATATGAATATATTTTTTCCTTTTTTCCTCATTTAAAAAATCTTTTTTTTCTCACATATAAATATATTTTTCTTTATTCTTATTTCCTCCCCCTCCGCACCAGAGATGAAGGTGCAGGCTCCGTACTCCCTGCGGTCCGTCCTGCACTTCACGTCGACGCAGCGCGGCGATGTCCGGTCCAGGCGGACGGTGAGGGCGTAGCTGCGATTCCCCAGCCGCGTGGTGCTGAGCGGGGCAGCGTAGTCGCCGTTCACGTACATGTCCCTGGACGTCTCCCCGGGGGCGGGGACGCAGCAGAACGTGGCCTCGCTGCCCACCCGGAACATCTGGTCCCGGGGGAACACGCCTACGGCCCTGGAGCCGCCAAGCCCTGCAAAAAGGAAAGAAATAGATTCAAAAAGAAGGTTTTTATACATAGGAATAAATAAGGAAAAGAACATGAAAAAGAAAAAAATATAAGCTTAGTTTTTCTATTTTCCTTTAAAAAAAAGTTTTTCTCTTTTTTTCTACGTATTTTTTTCCTCGCTTTTTTCCTTTTCTTTGTATGAAAATCTTTTTTTCTTATATTTTTTTTTCTTTTTTTGTATTAATTAAAAGTTTCTTTTTTATATATTTGTTCTTATTTTTCTCTTTTTTTCTGTTCATTTAAAAAAAAATCCTATGCATAAAAAGCTTCTTTTTGTCTTGTACTTTTTTTCCTCTTTTTGTCTATGTATGAAAATCTTTTTTTTCTTATATTTTTTCCTTTTTCCATTAATAAAAATCTTTTTTTCCATTTTTATCTTTTTTCTCTTATTTCTCTATTAATGAAAAGCCTCTGTTTTTTATGGAAAAATATTAGGGCCAGGCATGAGAAAAATAAAAAATAATATTTTAGAAGAGGAAGATTTTTTTTTCCATTATGCATTTCGAGAAAAAACTCAAAATGTCGAGAAAAAAATTGAAATTTCGTGAATAAAGTTGAAAGGCAAAATTTTTACTTTATTCACAAAATTTCGACTTTATTGTTGAAATTGTATTTTTTACAATAATCTCAACATTTCGACTTTTTTCTCGAAGTGCACAATAAAAAAAAAAAAATCTTCCCCTATCAAATATTTTTTTTCCTGCATCGCCCTGATACTCTTCCGTATTTTATCTTCTATTTGTTCTCATTTCCTTTTTTCTATTAATGAAAAGTTTTTTTCCTCATATTATTTCCTTTTCTACAAGAATGAAAAACTCTTGTTTGATCTTTGTT
Source organism: Cololabis saira (assembly GCF_033807715.1). Classification (NCBI taxonomy): domain Eukaryota; kingdom Metazoa; phylum Chordata; class Actinopteri; order Beloniformes; family Belonidae; genus Cololabis; species Cololabis saira. Next base: position 7,206,402 of record NC_084596.1, on the reverse strand, counting down.
TTCTCCGTTTCCTAGGGGGGGCCAGAGGGGGCCACAAAAAAAATGTCTTTTATTATTAGGCTCAGAAATACTTTATATATGCATTTTTAATATATAATATATAATATATAATATATATATATAATATATATATATATATATATATATATATATATATATATATACATATACACAGACATACTTAAAGAAACGCCGACTGATGCATTTTGCCCAAATGATTTGGGATGAAACGCATAACTGACGATAGAATCTACTGGCACTTTTCCACTTGAACCTACTCAGCGCGCCACGCCCCCGTCTTACGTTTTTACACTACGGGCCGAGACGGGTGGAGGCGTGTCGAATAGATACTTTTTCTGCCGAGGTTCTAAGTGGCTGAGTCGGCCCTGGATCTGACGTCATCACAATACAGGCCACCGATTGGTCTGGGGGCCGTCAGACGTCTGAATCAGGAAGAGGAAATCAGCGCAAGAGCGACTTGAGCGTCTCACCGGGCAGCGTCCGCGTCTCCTCCCACGGAGCTCCGCCGTCGTAGCGGCGGCTCAGCCGGACGGAGTGGGAGACGCACTCCAGCGGGACGGGGGACGTCCAGCTCCAGCGGTGCGGGGCTCCGGCCCGCGCCGTCGCCACGGCAACCTCCTCCTGCAACCAGAGCACCCGTCATATATACATAGATTTATATGTAGGAAAAAAAAGACTTTTAAAATGGAGAAAAAAGGAAAAATTTAAGCTGCAAGCAGCGGTGAACGGGCCCTCGCACCCTTGTGCACGTTCAGGCTGCAGTGGAAGCTTGTATGACTTGAAGATTCTTCAGGCCTGGACATTTAGCGGATGACACCACCCACGACTCTCTATATCAAACCATTCAAAAGTTATGGCAGAGAATAGGGACTATCAAATAGGCTATTGACCAATCAGAAGAAGGGGCGGGGCCAATTTGCACCAATTATGTTCAAGGACTCAAAACCGAGTCCGATGACACCACCCACGACTCTCTATGTCAAACCGTTCAAAAGTTATGGCAGATAATAGTATTTCTAGGGGGCGCTGTTGAGCCGTTAGGCCACGCCCATTAATGCAAACCATGAAATATCAAATTTATCACCAGGCCTGGCTTGGGTGCAAAATTTGGTGACTTTTGGGGAACTATCAAATATGGACCAATCAGATGAAGGTGGGCACGCTTTTTGGCGTCTAGCATCGCCACGGTAACGCTTTTGACTGAGAAAAGTAATGTAGTCGTAGGATGGAGCCGCACATTTTGATGTATAACACACCTGGGTGCACGTTACGGTTCGGCCCGTATTAACGGCCAAAGGAATGGCACAAATTGCGCCAAAATTACACGATTAATTCCAAATGGCCGACTTCCTGTTCAGTTTCGGCCATGGCGCCAAGAGACTTTTCTTTAAGTTGTGACATGATACAGGTGTGTACCGATTTTCGTGCATGTACGTCAAACCGTATTGTGGGGCTTGAGGCACAAAGTTTTCTAGGGGGCGCTGTTGAGCCATTTTGCCACGCCCGTTAATGCAAACCATTAAATATCACATTTTTCGCCAGGCCTGACTTTGGTTTAAAATTTGGTGACTTTTGGGGCACGCTTAGGGGGAAAAAAGGCCCTCATTTCGTCGGAAGGATAAAGAATAAAAATTCCTACAGATACAATAGGGCCTTCGCACTGTAAGTGCTTGGGCCCTAAAAAGATTTCCTTACATAGAAAAAAATGGAAATGCGAAAAAAGGAGAAAAAGAAGGAAAAAAGAAAAAATATATAAAAAGAGAAAAAAAGGAAAAAAGAAAAATATATAAAAAATGAAAAAAGCGGGAAAAAAGGTCATGTTAAAGTTGTTTTCTTTATTAAAGTTGTCTTTTCTTGGGGGACACGGGGTCCGGGTCAGAACCGGGTCAGAACTTACCTGGTGGACTTGTTTGTCCTCCATCAGAACCGTCAACTCGTAGACGAGCGGGTCGCGCGGTGAAATGCATGCTGGGGGATCTTCCCACGTTAGCAGGAGGTTCCGGTCCGAGCCGGTCAGGGTCAGGTTCTGGGGCCGGCACCGCGGGACACCTGGAGAACAGGTCGGGAGACCGGCGAGTTCAGACAGAAAAAAGAACACAGAATAAGCTTTTCATACGTAAAAAAAGAGAAAAAAGAAAAAATATATAATAAAAAAACGTTTTTTATTAAAAAAAAAGGAAAAGGGGAAAAAATATAAGAAAAAAATATAAACTTTTTATACAAAGACAAAAATAAAAACTGGAGAAAAAATAAGAAAAAATAAGCTTTTTATACATAAAAAAAAGAAAAATAGAAAAAAATAGAAGAAAAAAATAAGCTTTTCATACATAAAAAAGGAAAAAGTAATAAAAATTTAAAATAAAAGTGAGTGTTTTATACATAAAAAAAGGAAAAAAATATAAGAAAAAAAGAAGCCTTTCATACATAGAAAAAATAGAAAAAAGAAAATAAGAAAAAAACGTTTTTTATTTAAAAAAAAAGAAAAAGGAAAAACAGTATGTGAGAATTTTTAGTGTGTCCGAAACTTTAGTACGTACTCAATAGTATGCGCTATCCATACTCATTCTGGAGAAATGTATCGGTGCGTCCAAAATGTCATACTAAACATTATATACTCAAAAAGTATACTTAAGTTCGGCACACTTTTGAGTAAATATCAGTAGTATGCATTAATTTGGACGTACTATTCAGAGCCGCACGGCACTTCCTGCCGTCGGGGAGGGGGGTTGTTACCATGGTAACCTGTCACAACAGCAGTAGCAGCACCGCTCCGCCATTTCCCGTTTATTCTGGCCAAAACAGGATGACATTATATAATATTATATACGAATATAATATTAATATTATATAATAATATTATTATACTTAATATTATACTTATGACTAGTGATGCAGCGAAATGAAAATTTGTGGCCGAAACCGAAAATAATAATAAACACTTGGCCGAATACCGAACAATACCGAACATGGTTCTTCAGCAGTTTTTCATTTATTTTGCCAATTTTTTCACCATTGCATAAATTAAATAAATTTGATTTAGGCATGTTTTTCAAAGAAAAACATCTTTTTCAAAATTACAAGGTAGAAAATATTTATTGAACATAAAAAAATGAAAATGTTTAAATTTCCCAGCATTATGTTGTTTGTTGGTAAAATTCTTATGGGGTTAGTTTTTGGTTGGCCAACGATTTATATAGTGCGCAACGTTACGGGACGGAGCGGCCAGTCTATTTCCTTATTTTACAACGCCGTTATTAATTGTTCGGTTTTTTATTCCACCGAACACCGAAAGTGTTTTTTTGCCATTTTCGGCCGAACAATTTCGGTTACCGAACAATCGGTGCATCACTACTTATGACATATATGTATCACTTAGAAACCAAACACCGCTGCATTGCATTGTGGGAAGTTTCTGCTTAGCTAGTGTCCATCAATCCACACTAATAAATTTCTCCAGAATGAGTATGGATAGAGCATACTATTGAGTACGTACTAATGTTTCGGACGCACTAAAACATCTCACATACTCATTTTGCAAACTCATTAGGGTGGAAGGAGGGGATTTCGGACGCAGCCTATTAGTGTGGATTGATGGACACTAGGGCTGAGTTGTTACCATGGTAACAACCCCCCTCCCAACGCCAGGAAGTAGCACGTCCGGATTAATGCAGACTACTGATATTTACTCAAAAGTGTGCCGAACATGAGTATACTTTTGGAGTATATAATGTTTAGTATGGCATTGGTCGCACCGCTAGAGTTTCAAAACACTCACCTGGTTCCGGTTCCGGCCCGGTTCCGCCCAGCCAGGCCCGGCAGAGCCCCGGCAGCAGCAGCAGCAGCAGCAGCAGCAGCCAGGAGATCTTCATCATCATCAACTATCAGGGACAAACTCCTCCATCAGAAAGTCCCAGTGTGGAGTTCCTCCCTGCGAGGCCACGCCCCCTCCCCGCTCAGCCAATCAGGGGAGAGGTGGTGAAATCTCCTGGATTCTCAGGAAGTGGAGGAGCGGAGCTTTCCCGCAAGTCTGAGTCACGTGGTGCCGTTGAGAAACACGGGGGAGTGTTTGGGATCACACACACACACACACACACACACACACACACACACACACACACACACACACACACACACACACACACACACACACACACACACACACACACACACACACACACACACACACATACACACACACACACACACACACACATATACACTCTCACACACACACACACACACACACACACACACACACACATATACACTCTCACACACACACACACACACACACACACACACGCGGAGAAAGAGGCTTGTGTACTTGTGTGTAGATGTGTACTTGTGTGTACTTGTGCGTTCCAGTGTGTTCTTGTGTTCTTGTGTGTAGATGTGTGTTCTTGTGTGTACTAGTGTGTAGATGTGTGTACTAGTGTGTACTTGTGTGTAGATGTGTTCTTGTGTGTACTTGTGCGTTCCAGTGTGTTCTTGTGTGTTTGTGTGATGACATCACTACAGTTCTTAAAGGGCCAGTCTCCAGTTCTTTATTATTCATGAATCACATTGAAACAGAATCTGATCCTCATCCGTGTCAGTCCCAGCAGCATCTCCAAGTACCAGCCCAGAACCAATGGCCCGAGAACCGATCCAGAGTACGCAGCGGGGGGCGGCCCCCCCGGGGCCCCCCGGGGGTCACAGCTTGGCCCTGGCCGTGGTCTCCAGCAGCGTCCTCATGTCCAGCAGGGCCGTCTCCACGGCCCGGGCCAGCCGGCCGGCCTGCGTGTCGGGGCAGGCGTTGAAGGCCGACAGGGCCAGGTTGATGTGCGTCTCCATGGGGTTGTAGCAGACGCCGTAGCCGTCCGGCACCACCGGGCCGAAGCACATGACGCAGTCCGCCTTGGACGGCACCTGGACACACACACGTAACGGAGGGGTTACTCCACCGGGACGCTTAGTTCTTTCCCTCTCCTCTTTTTTTCCCCTCTGTTTTCCCCTTTTTTCATCTTTTTTTCTACGTAAAGAAGCTTAATTTTTATATTTTTTTTTACTCTACTTTTTTTTCCTTTTTCCTCCTTTTTTTCCTCTCATTTTATACGTACAAAAGCTTAATTTTTACATATTTTTTCCTCTCCCCTTATTTTTCCCTTTTTAAACTTTTTATTTCATCTTTTTCACTTTTTATACATGTAAAAAGCTTAATTTTTTCCTCTCTTGTATGTTTTCCCTCTTTTTTCCTTTTTCATCTTTTTTTATCTTTTTTTCTACGTACAAAAAGCTTCATTTTTATATATTTTTTCCTCTCCTCTTTTTTCCTTCTTTTTCCTCTTTTCTATACGTATAAAAAGCTTAATCTTTTGTAATTTTTTCCTCCCCCCTTTTCAAACTTTTTATTTCCTATTTTTCACTTTTTATGTGTAAAAAGCTTCATTTTTATATATTTCTTCCTCTCCTCTTTTTTCCTTTTCTTTTTCCTCTTTTTTTATACGTATAAAAAGCTTCATTTTTTGTATTTTTTCCACTCCTGTTTTTTTCCTTTTTTAAACTTTTTATTTCCTCTTTTTCACTTTTTATACATATAAAAAGCTTAATTTTTATATACTTTTTTCTCTCCTCTATTTTTTCCCCTCTTTTTTCATCTTTTTTTATGTACAAAAAGCTTCATTTTTACATATTTTTTCCTCTCTTCTTTTTTTCCTCTTTTTTTCATACGTATAAAAAGCTTAATGTTTACATATTTTTTCCTCTTTTTTTCCCTCTTTTTTCCTTTTTTTCCTATTTTTTATACGTATAAAAAGCTTAATTTTATGTATGTTTCCCTCTCTTTTTTTCCCTAAAAAAAGAAAAAAGGAAAAGTAGAGGAAAAAAGGACAAAAAGAGGAAAAAAAGCGGGAAAAGGAAAAAAAAAGAGCAGAAGAGAAAGTGTAGAAGCAGCAGCGGTTCCCTGCTGGTATCTGGCTGGTACCAGCTGGTAGTGCAGGAGTTTACCTGGCTGGTACCAGCTGGTAGTGCAGGAGTTTACCTGGCTGGTACCAGCTGGTAGTGCAGGACTTTACCTGGCTGGTACCAGCTGGTAGTGCAGGACTTTACCTGGCTGGTACCAGCTGGTAGTGCAGGACTTTACCTGGCTGGTGGACAGCTGGTAGTGCAGGACTTTACCTGGCTGGTACCTGCTGGTAGTGCAGGGTTTTACCTGGCTGGTACCAGCTGGTAGTGCAAGGTTTTACCTGGCTGGTACCAGCTGGTAGTGCAGGAGTTGACCTGGCTGGTACCAGCTGGTAGTGCAGGAGTTTACCTGGCTGGTACCAGCTGGTAGTGCAGGACTTTACCTGGCTGGTACCAGCTGGTAGTGCAGGACTTTACCTGGCTGGTACCAGCTGGTAGTGCAGGACTTTACCTGGCTGGTGGACAGCTGGTAGTGCAGGACTTTACCTGGCTGGTACCTGCTGGTAGTGCAGGGTTTTACCTGGCTGGTACCAGCTGGTAGTGCAAGGTTTTACCTGGCTGGTACCAGCTGGTAGTGCAGGAGTTGACCTGGCTGGTACCAGCTGGTAGTGCAGGAGTTTACCTGGCTGGTACCAGCTGGTAGTGCAGGACTTTACCTGGCTGGTACCAGCTGGTAGTGCAGGACTTTACCTGGCTGGTACCAGCTGGTAGTGCAGGACTTTACCTGGCTGGTACCTGCTGGTAGTGCAGGGTTTTACCTGGCTGGTACCAGCTGGTAGTGCAAGGTTTTACCTGGCTGGTACCAGCTGGTAGTGCAGGAGTTGACCTGGCTGGTACCAGCTGGTAGTGCAGGAGTTTACCTGGCTGGTACCAGCTGGTAGTGCAGGAGTTTGCCTGGCTGGTACCAGCTGGTAGTGCAGGAGTTTACCTGGCTGGTACCAGCTGGTAGTGCAGGACTTTACCTGGCTGGTACCAGCTGGTAGTGCAGGAGTTTTACCAGCTGGTAGTGCAGGGTTTTACCTGGCTGGTACCAGCTGGTAGTGCAGGAGTTACCTGGCTGGTACCAGCTGGTAGTGCAGGGTTTTACCTGGCTGGTACCAGCTGGTAGTGCAGGACTTTACCTGGCTGGTACCAGCTGGTAGTGCAGGACTTTACCTGGCTAGTAGACAGCTGGTAGTGCAGCGCTCTGGAGAAGGCCGGGTCGGTGAACAGCTCGGGGACTCCCAGCTTCTCCTCCAGGGCCTGCAGCTTCAGGCCCAGCAGGTGGCGGTCGATGGCCTGACCGCTGACGGCCTGCAGGGGGAGACAGAGAGCAGGAGTCAGGAATCAGGGAACCTGGTGGAGACCCTGGAGGGACGGGGGATTGACAGGCACACGTTTCCCTGGTAACGGAGACCGGGTTACAACACAAGTTCACACGAGTAAAGACAAGTAAACACTAGTACACAAGTTCACACGAGTACACACTAGTACACACGAGAACACACGAGAACACACATCTACACACAAGTACACACGAGAACACACAAGTACACACATCTACACACAAGTACACACAAGTACACACGAGAACACACAAGTACACACATCTACACACATCTACACACGAGAACACACAAGTACACACGAGAACACACAAGTACACACATCTACACACAAGTACACACAAGTACACACGAGAACACACAAGTACACAGGAGAACACACATCTAGACACAAGTACACACGAGAACACACAAGTACACACAAGTACACAGGAGAACACACAAGTACACATCTACACACGAGTACACACAAGTACACACTAGTACACTAGTACACATCTACACACCAGTACACATCTACACACATCTACACACCAGTACACACAAGTACACACGAGAACACACAAGTACACATCTACACACTAGTATCTGGTTGGGGACAGAGTGGTTGGGGGACAGAGTGGTTGGGGGACGGTATCCATGGCGACCAGGAGGCCGTCCCTGCAGGACTCACCATGTCCGTGTAGGACCGGTGGGCCTTCACCGCCTTGTCCATCAGGTCCAGCTTCTCCGTGTCCTGGAGACAAGAGGAGGTGACCATGTCTCCTTCATGTGTCCTTCCTGACTTCCTGTCTCCTTCATGACTTCCTGTCTCCTTCATGACTTCCTGTCTCCTTCCTGACTCTTTCATATGTCCTTCCTGTCTCCTTCCTGTCTCCTTCATGACTTCCTGTCTCCTTCCTGTCTCCTTCATGTCTCCTTCCTGACTTCCTGTCTCCTTCCTGACTCTTTCATATGTCCTTCCTGTCTGCTTCATGTCTCCTTCCTGACTTCCTGTCTCTTTCCTGTCTCCTTCATGTCTCCTTACGGACTTCCTGTCCCCTTCCTGTCTCCTTCCTGTCTCCTTCCTGTCTCCTTCATGACTTCCTGTCTCCTTCATGTCTCCTTCATGTCTCCTTCATGTCTCCTTACGGACTTCCTGTCCCCTTCCTGTCTCCTTCCTGTCTCCTTCCTGTCTCCTTCATGACTTCCTGTCTCCTTCATGTCTCCTTCCTATCTCCTTCCTGACTTCCTGTCTCCTTCTTGTCTGCTTCTGGTCTCCTTCATGTCTCCTTCCTGACTTCCTGTTTCCTTCATGTCTCCTTCCTGTTTCCTTCATGTCTCCTTCCTGTTTCCTTCACGTCTCCTTCATGTCTCCTTCCTGTCTCCTTCATGTCTCCTTCCTGTTTCCTTCATGTCTCATTCATGTCTTCTTCATGTTCCCTTCCTGTTTCCTTCATGTCTCCTTCCTGTCTCCTTCATGTCTCCTTCCTGTTTCCTTCATGTCTCCTTCATGTCTTCTTCATGTTCCCTTCCTGTTTCCTTCATGTCTCCTTCCTGTCTCCTTCATGTCTCCTTCCTGACTCCTTCCTGTCTCCTTCCTGTCTCCTTCATGTCTTCTTCATGTTCCCTTCCTGTTTCCTTCATGTCTCCTTCCTGTCTCCTTCATGTCTCCTTCCTGACTCCTTCCTGTCTCCTTCCTGTCTCCTTCCTGTCTCCTTCCTGTCTACTTCCTGTCTACTTCCTGTCTCCTTCATGTCTCCTTCATGTCTCCTTCCTGACTCCTTCCTGACTCCTTCCTGTCTCCTTCCTGTCTACTTCCTGTCTCCTTCATGTCTCCTTCATGTCTCCTTCCTGACTCCTTCCTGACTCCTTCCTGTCTCCTTCTTGTCTCCTTCCTGACTCCTTCCTGTCTCCTTCCTGTCTCCTTCCTGTCTCCTTCATGTCTCCTTCATGTCTCCTTCATGTCTCCTTCCTGACTCCTTCCTGTCTCCTTCTTGTCTCCTTCCTGACTCCTTCCTGTCTCCTTCCTGACTCCTTCCTGACTCCTTCCTGTCTCCTTCTTGTCTCCTTCCTGACTCCTTCCTGTCTCCTTCCTGTCTCCTTCCTGTTTCCTTCATGTCTCCTTCATGTCTCCTTCATGTCTCCTTCCTGTCTCCTTCCTGTCTCCTTCCTGTCTCCTTCATGTTTCCTTCATGTCTCCTTCCTGTCTCCTTCCTGTCTCCTTCATGTCTCCTTCATGTCTCCTTCATGTCTCCTTCCTGACTCCTTCCTGTCTCCTTCCTGTCTCCTTCCTGTCTCCTTCCTGTCTCCTTCCTGTCTCCTTCATGTCTCATTCCTAGTTTCCTGCCTGAGGACTAGTAATGTAACGTTATGGAAAGTGCTGTAGTTGTGTTGACTGCATTGCATTCTGGGTATGGTAGTTCCCTCCCTGAACAGTTATAATGTAATGTCGACCACATTGCATTCTGGGTATGGTAGTTCCCTCCCTGAGGGGTTGTGATGTCATGAGACCTGTTTTCTGGGGTCATCGAAGGCCCTGACGAAGGAGAGCGAGGCGCGGGAGGAGGAGCGGACCGTGTCGGTGCGGCCCAGCCGGAACCTGCGGAGGGAGGCGCTCTCGTAGGTGGAACAGCAGCGGCCGTACATCCTGGTTCAGAGAGGAGGGAGGGGGGACGGGGGGAACAGCCCACATTAACATTCATCCAATCAATAGCAGCTAGGTAATAATAGTAGCTAGCTAATAACAGTAGCTAGCTAATAACAGTAGCTAGGTAATAATAGCAGCTAGGTAATAATAGTAGCTAGGTAATAATAGTAGCTAGGTAATAATAGTAGCTAGGTAATAATAGCAGCTAGGTAATAATAGTAGCTAGGTAATAATAGTAGCTAGGTAATAATAGTAGCTAGGTAATAACAGTAGCTAGGTAATAATAGCAGCTAGGTAATAATAGTAGCTAGGTAATAATAGTAGCTAGGTAATAATAGTAGCTAGGTAATAATAGCAGCTAGGTAATAATAGCAGCTAGGTAATAATAGCAGCTAGGTAATAATAGTAGCTAGGTAATAATAGTAGCTAGGTAATAATAGTAGCTAAGTAATAATAGCAGCTAGGTAATAATAGCAGCTAGGTAATAATAGTAGCTAGGTAATAATAGTGGCTAGGTAATAATAGCAGCTAGGTAATAATAGTAGGTAGGACAAATAGGTAGTTAAATCTGCAACTGTTCCATCCTTCCTTCCTTTCTTATTTACTCCTTCCTTCCTTCCCTCCTTCCTGTCTCTGCCTTCCTTCTTTCTTTCCTTCCTTCCTTCCTTCCTTCCTCCTATCCTACCTTTCATTCCCCCCTCCCTACCTACTGTCCATCCTTCCTTCCTCCTTCCTGTTTCTTCCTTCCTCCGTCCCTTCCCACCTCCCTCCCTTCCTCCATTCTTCCTCCTTCTAAAAAATAAAGTCTTCCTTCCTCCTGTCCTTCATTCCTTCCCACCTTCCTTCCTTCTGTCCTTCCTTCCTTCCTTCCTTCTTCCACCTTTCCTTGCTTCCTTCTTCCTCCTCCTTTCCTTCCTTCCTACCTTAATTCCTTCTTCCTCCTTTCCTTCCTTCCTTCCTTCCTCCTATCCTACCTTCCTTCCCCCCCTCCCTTCCTACTGTCCATCCTTCCTTCCTCCCTCCCTTCCTGTGTCTTCATTCCTTCCTCCGTTCTTCCTTCCTCCCTCCCTTCCTTCCTCCCTCCTTCCCTCCTCCCTCCCTTCCTTCCTTCCTTCCTTCCTTCCTTCCCCCCCTCCCTGCCTCCTGCCACCCCCCACCCCGCCCGCCCCCACCTGTAGTAGGCCAGCTGCAGGGACATCTGGACGAAGGCGTCTGGACTCATCCGGAAGCGCTTGGGGACGTTCTTCCCGAAGTGCGGGAACACCACCACCTCCACGTCCAGGTCCCGCGCCAGCCTGACAGAGACACAGGTGGCAGTTAGACCCGCCCAGCCGGGACCATTGTCCCCACCTGTCCCCACCCGTCTCCACGGCGGCGGCGCTGGGACCTACGCGTCCAGGTGCTCCTTGGCCTCCGCGATGCTCCGCCGGATCTCGGGGGTGAGGTTGAAGTGGAGCCTCCGCGGCGCAGGCGGGGCCGTCCCCGTCACTGATTGGACCGTGTCCGGCTTCCTCCTGTACCGGGGGACATGATAGACAGGTGGGAGGACTTCGGGGGATACCCCCGTCCATGCTAGGCGGGGTCACTTACGTGTATTCCACGACGTGGTCGATCAAGGCCACGATGGGCGGCCCCTCGGCGGGGGCGTGTTCATAATTAGCACCGCAGGTCCCGTCTACGCCGACAATGAACTGGAGGACATATCAAAGGAGACACAGGTGACTACGAGACACACCTGGCTAAGAGACACGGCTGGCTAAGAGACACAAGGGGCTAAGAGACACAAGTGGCTAAGAGACACAGTTGGCTAAGAGACATGGCTGGCTATGAGACACAAGTGGCTAAGAGACACAGGTAGCTAAGAGACACAGGTGGCTAAGAGACATGGCTAAGAGACACAGGTAGCTAAGAGACACAAGTGGCTAAGAGACACAGCTAAGAGACACAGGTAGCTAAGAGACACAAGTGGCTAAGAGACACAGCTAAGAGACACAGGTAGCTAAGAGACACAAGTGGCTAAGAGACACAGCTAAGAGACACAGTTGGCTAAAAGACACAGGTAGCTAAGACACACAGCTGGCTAAGAGACACAAGTGGCTAAGAGACACGGCTGGCTAAGAAACACAAGTGGCTAAGAGACACAAGTGGCTAAGAGACACGGGTGGCTATGAGACAGAAGTGGCTAAGAGACACAGTTAAGAGATGCAGTTAAGAGACACGGCTGCCTAAGAAACAATGTTGGATAAGAGACACAGGTGGATATAAGACACAGGTAGCTAAGAGTCACAGCTGGCTAAGAGACACAAGTGGCTAAGAGACACAAGTGGCTAAGAGACACGGCTGGCTAAGAGACACAAGTGGCTAAGAGACACGGCTGTGTAAGAGACACAGGTGGCTAAGAGACACAGCTAAGAGACACAGCTGGCTAAAATACACAGTTAGTTAAGAGACACAGCTAAGAGACACAGCTAGCTAAGAGACAGCTAAGAAACACAGCTGGCTAAGAGACACGGGTAGCTAAGAGACACAAGTGGCTAAGAGACAGAATTGGCTAAGAGACACAGTTAAGAGACACTGGCTAAGAGACACAGCTGGCTAAGAGACAAAGCTAAGAGACACAGCTGGCTAAAAGACACAGGTAGCTAAGAGACACAGCTAAGAGACACAGGTAGCTAAGAGACAAGTGGCTAAGAGACAGAAGTGGCTAAGATACACAGTTAAGAAACACTGGCTAAGAGACACAGCTGGCTAAGAGACACGGCTTGCTAAAAGACACAGGTAGCTAAGAGACACAGATAAGAGACACAGTTAAGAGACACTGGCTAAGAGACACAAGTGGCTAAGAGACACAGGTGGCTAAAAGACACAAGTGGCGAAGAAACACAGGTGGCTAAGAGACACAGGTGGCTCTGAGACCTGCAGGGTCTTGTCGAACCAGCGGTTGCCACTGTTCAACCGACTCCCTCCCCCGTGCAGCATCTGCACGGCGGCGGCGCTGCGGTAGCGCTCGGCGGCGACGGCGGGCGTCGGTCCGTCCAGACACACGGTGAAGATGCTGCTTTGGATGGCCGAGACAGACTGTCGATTGGTCTCGTCTGGACGGGAAGGAGAAGGAAAATCTCTGAGACGAGTTCTGGGGATTCTGGGAAACACGTTGTTGTTGTTGTTGTTGTTCAGTCTGCCGTTGTTGACAAACGTGTTTATCAGTTTGAACTTTCAAACACGGAGTCAGTCCAACGAAGGAAACTTTACTTAGAGCTGAATTGAGAATATTGGTAACAACAACAACAACAACAGTAACACCAACAGTGACAGTACAACAGTAACAACAACATACAACAATAGTAACCATTAAAAACAACAGTCATAATAACAGTAAACTTCAGGAAATTTTGATATTTAGGGTTGTTAATAAACCACAGCCCACTCCTTTTCTCCATTTCCCAGCATGCCTCACCTCTGGTCAGCTCCAGGTACGCCCCCCCCCAGCGGTCCCGGTGCTGGCTGGTCAGGATCCCCACCGGCTCCACCTGCTCCTCCTCCGAGGCCCCCCGGACCCCCCTCAGCTGGACCAGGATCTGGTCCTCGGTCAGGGGGGCCCCGTCCGGGCCGTAGACCTCCACCTGGAAGAACTAGAGGGGATGGGGGGGTTAGCCGGGTTCACCTGGGAGTTCATCACCACGGTTATGTGGCGGGGGAGGGGGGGGGGCTCACCTGGGAGTTCATCACCACGGTGATGTGTGTGGGGGCGGGGCCCCGGCCCCGGTGGTGCAGCAGGGAGTCCTGGTGGAGGCCGGGGAGGCGGCAGGAGGAGAACAGCTGGTAGTACTGGTGCATGCAGAGGGGGGCGCCGCCCTGCTGTTCCACCGGGAGGCTCTCGCTGGGGAGGGGTTAGAAAAGATACAAATAAATAATAAAGAAAACATTTAAAATAGATATATATTTACAAAAAATAAATATGTGTATATAATAATAAATAAAATAATAAAATGTAAATATATATAATAATAAATAAAATAATAAAATGTAAATATATATATATATATATATATATATATATATATATATATATATATATATATATATATATATATATATATATATATATATATACATACACACACACACACACACACACATATATATATTTACAAACAAATATATATATACAAAAAAATAATTAAAAATACAGAGACAATTCTGTCCAAGTAAATTATGATAAGACAATGATATAAATCTTGATGTAACCTACAACACTGGCTTATTCAAGATATGGCAACAACTGTTCTGGTGCTGTGACTATTTTATTTTGGTTGTTATATACCTTGTTGTAAATCAATGAAAATTTTAAGTATAAAAAAAAAAAAATACAGACAGACAGACGGACGGACGGACGGATAGATTTAACAAAACAAAATATATATATGTGTATATATAAGAAAGAAAGACTCACTTGTCGATCATGGTCTTAAAGTCCAAAACTCCTGTGATGAGTTTGGCAGCAAACCTGAGAAAATAAAAACATCATTACTCCCTAAATCTTCCTAAACAAGGGAGGTTCACACAATCATGACGGGAGATTAGAAATCCCTTATTTCCTTTATCGTGAACGGAGGAAAAATTTAAAGAAAATAAATAAATAATTCCCTAATTCATAGAAATTATGTTAAATGTCCAAAATCTTAGAGTGTCGCCGTTTGTAGGCCGTTTGACTCATCAGGATGAAACTCACAGGATGTAAAGTCCTCGGGGTCGACAATATTTGTGGTGAGTTTGAAGACGATTGGACAAAGTATGGCGGAGATATGATTTAATTCTTCTAGAAATTCTTCTCAGTGTATGATAGCATGGCCTAATTTTTATGTATATATGTATGTATGTATGTATGTATGTATGTATGTATGTGTGTGTGTGTGTGTGTGTGTGTGTGTGTGTGTGTGTGTGTGTGTGTGTGTGTGTGTGTGTGTGTGTGTGTGTGTGTGTGTGTGTGTGTGTATGTATGTATTGATGAGGCCCCCTGCAGACCCCCTGCGGGGACACGACGCCGCCCTGCGGACGGCTCCTGAACTCCCCCTCAGCTCATTGACATGCAATTCCAGTTGCTAAGGACCCCTGCCGGTACGACACCTTGCCGGCAACGCATTGTCTCCCTGCTGGGACAGGCACCAGCTTCCAGCCCCCCGCAAGGCCACGCCTCTGACTGTAACACTGACTTGTTTAATTCTGTTGTTTGTTCTTGTATAAAAAAGCTTGTTACGAACCATTTCGATGTCAGCCCACCGAACTAGACACTGTCTGTATCTGTCTGCTGAACGCCGGCTAGAATAAAATCTCTCATGGGTCATTCCAGAATTGGAGGACATTTGACGTCCCACCCATGAAATTTCAAATAAACTGTGTACAAAATACATAATCATCAAGTTTTTGTGTAAGTTTTACTAGTCCTTAGACCAAATCTAAATCATCTGGGAGAAACAATGTTTTGAAAATATTTTTAAAAATACCAAATAAGTTGGGAGTACCCCCTAATATGCCATTTCCCCTTGTCCCAGCCCCTTGGTGACCAAATTGAATATCAGATAAAACTGTTAAAATTACATTTAAATCTACTTTCTTTTGTATTTGTTTGTCCATAGATGTCTCTTGTAGATGTGGAAAGCATTTTTTTCATCAAAAAAATATTTTAAATAAGTATTATTACGAATGGAATCTGTGTCCCACACTTTGGCTGCAATCCTGTTACCTTAAGCTTTTTAGCATGGTAGAAGAAGAAGAAAGGTGTGTGTCACATGACACATTGGAAATTACATCATCAAACACTTTACCTTCAGCATGGGTAGAGCACAGGTATGTCCTCTCTTCTATTTTTTATATTTTTATAACATTGTCAGCCTTGCTTGGATGTCTCAATCTACCACCAAGAACCCTGTTACGCATATTTCCAGTATAATATGAATACTTTAAAAAATGTTTTTACTTATTTACTTATGTAAGAGTGTTCTCTTCGTAAATGCTAACAGTTAGCTAAATAGCTAGCTTCATCTTTTGAGAAAAAGCTAACATTAGCATGGATTTGCAACCCTGTTAGTGGCAACCCTGTTACTGTGAGGGGCAACCCTGTTGCTGTGATTAGAGTAACAGGATTGCCCTGCAGTAACAGGATTGCAACTCCTCAGTTTACTCAGAATTCAAAACCATTATTCATGGTCCAAATAAATATTTTACACATAGTAAACTAATTGAGTTTAGTCTTCATATTTTAAACAATTCAATTGTATTATTTTATTTTTCTTTCAGAGTGATGGTCCACCCCTCAGCGCTGCTGAAAAGCAATGGCGCTATCGCGCTAGGCGTGATGCTGATCCAGAGAGGAGACAGCAATATTTAGAAAAAGAGAAACAGAAATGGAAGGAAGACTTAAAAACAGGGAAGAAGCTATTGCAAAAAGACCGCACGGAGAGAGCACAGCGTGCCCAGCGAAAGAGATGGAAAGAGGCACATGAGAGGTGCAACGCAAGGAAGAAGACGCTCAAAGCATTGAACACCCCTCCTATGAGCCCTGCATCTCCAGTCACACCAGAAAACCCATTGAGGGCCCAATTGCCAGATTCTAGCTCCACCTCTCAATCTGGGACTTCAAGGTTAGGGTACAATAAAGTAAATGAGGAATGCATGTTATTGTAAGCACATTCTGCTAATGGTTGCAATGTTCAATTTGCAACATGTAAACATGTTTTTCTGGCCGTTGAGGGATGATCTCCATTGGTATCCATTTGAGGATATGCTGACCATAATTCCTCCACCAGAGAAGGTCAACTCCCGCCACTTGGCCATTGCAAGCGAAATATGGAATATTCTGGTCAGCCATGAAAAGTAAATCTGAAAATGAGGTGGCAGAAGTTAGCCAAGTGTTAATGTGGATCTGTTGAAAAGCTGTCTGTTTTTGTTTGCAAGTTGAGATAATTTTAGCTCCTCAGTGGCAAGGCACCGGGGGTGGATGAGATCCGCCCTGAGTACCTCAAGTCTCTGGATGTTGCGGGGCTGTCGTGGCTGACACATCTCTGCAGCATCGCGTGGCAGTCGGGGACAGTGCCTCTGGACTGGCAGACCGGGGTGGTGGTCCCTCTCTTCAAAAAGGGGGACCGGAGGGTGTGTTCCAACTACCGGGGAATCACACTCCTCAGCCTCCCGGGGAAAGTCTATTCCAGGGTGCTGGAGAGGAGAATTCGGCCGATAGTCGAACCTCGGATTCAAGAGGAACAATGCGGTTTTCGCCCTGGCCGTGGAACGCTGGACCAGCTCTACACCCTCCGCAGGGTGTTCGAGGGCGCATGAGAGTTTGCCCAACCAGTCCACATGTGTTTTGTGGACTTGGAGAAGGCTTTCGACCGTGTCCCACGTGGCATCCTGTGGGGGGTTCTCCGAGAGTATGGGGTCGGAGGCCCTCTGCTGAGGGCTGTACGGTCTCTGTATGATCGGAGCAGGAGTCTGGTTCGCATTGCCGGCAGTAAGTCAGACCTGTTCCCGGTGCGTGTTGGACTCCGGCAGGGCTGCCCTTTGTCACCGGTTCTGTTCATAATTTTTATGGACAGAATTTCTAGGCGCAGCCAAGTGCCGGAGGGGGTACGGTTCGGGAGCCACTTGATTTCATCTCTGCTTTTTGCAGATGATGTGGTCTTGTTGGCTCCCTCGAGCCGGGACCTTCAGCATGCGCTGGGGCGGTTTGCAGCCGAGTGTGAAGCAGCTGGGATGAGAATCAGCACCTCTAAGTCTGAGGCCATGGTTCTCGACCGGAAAAAGGTGGCTTGCACCCTCCAGGTTGGGGGAGAGTTCCTGCCTCAGGTGGAGGAGTTTAAGTATCTTGGGGTCTTGTTCACGAGTGAGGGGAGAACGGAGCGCGAGATCGACAGGCAGATCGGTGCGGCGGCCGCAGTAATGCGGTCATTGTATCGGTCCGTCGTGGTGAAGAAGGAGCAGAGCCGAAACGCAAAGCTCTCGGTTTACCGGTCGATCTACGTTCCCACCCTCACCTATGGTCATGAACTCTGGGTCATGACCGAAAGAACGGGATCCCGGATACAAGCGGCCAAAATGAGTTTCCTCCGCAGGGTGGCGGGGCGCTCCCTTAGAGATAGGGTGAGGAGCTCTGTCACCCGGGAGGAGCTCGGAGTCGAGCCACTGCTCCTCCACATCGAGAGGAGCCAGCTGAGGTGGCTCGGGCACCTGTATAGGATGCCCCCTGGACGCCTCCCTCGTGAGGTGTTCCGGGCATGTCCCACCGGGAGGAGGCCCTGAGGAAGACCCAGGACACGCTGGAGTGACTACGTCACTCGGCTGGCCTGGGAACGCCTTGGAGTCCCCCCGGAAGAGCTGGAGGAAGTGTCCGGGGAGAGGGAAGTCTGGGGATCCCTGCTCCGACTGCTGCCCCCGCGACCCGGACTCGGATAATGCGGTGGACAATGGATGGATGGATGGAGTTGAGATAATTGCTGTGGGACGTTCTACCATGACCCCAATGTTTACAGTGCCAATGCACCAATGTGCCAATGTACAGAATGTGTACCATTTGTTGTTGTTTCCAGTTTTGCACTTTTTTCCGCACTTTTTTGGGGGGCTAGAAAAGCAAATATTATATTATTTCATGAGAAAAAGAAAATTCAAAGAATTAAAAACATTCAAAGAATATCTTTGTTGTCTTGAGCATTTACTTTACACATTTATTTAATGATCTATGCTGAAAAATAATGTAGATAGCAAACCGGTTACTTAACCACAACCCTGTTACACTAATTTCAACCCTGTTACCATATCATTTTAATCAAAAATAATAATAAATGGCTTTCTCAGCTTACAAGGGTTTGACCTATTGTCATTTAAGCTCTTTAACCAACAATATGCATGAAGTTGTAGAGCAAATATCTTAAAATACATACTGATATTAGTAAAGTGAAACATGTCCTTATTGAAAAGTTGAGTACAATAGATTTTGAAAGTTTCTTAAACGAATTTAAATCAACTCATATCTGAAATCAAATAGTTATTTAGAGAGAATGTTACTTATTTCACCTAATGGTAAAGGAATTATATCTATTTATTTAAATTGTGATACTTTTTCAGGTCCCTGGCTGTTGGTAACAGGGTTGCGCCAATTATAGCAAACAATAAATGTAACATTTAATAAAAAATGTGTCTTTAATGTCTAAGCTGAGCCAATCAAGATTTTGATAGTTTATTACCTAGTAGTGATGTGTACATAACAGAAAATGGTAAAATATCAAGTTTTTTTCCCCAAAATTTTAAAGCCCAAATGTCCTCCAATTCTGGAATGACCCTCATACCACAGCGGACTCTTGAACTGGACTTTGTAATATTCTTCAACAGTATGTATGTATGTATGTATGTATGTATGTATGTATGTATGTATGTATGTATGTATGTATGTATGTATGTATGTATGTATGTATGTATGTATGTATGTATGTATGTATGTATGTATACATTGAAAGCAATACTATCCACTTCCTGTTTCACTGCGGATGACGAAGGTGCAGTTATTTATTTAAAAAAATATATATACATATATATATTTTTTCAATTGTATTTATTTTGTAAATATATATATTTTTCTAACTTATTTTGAAAAAAAACATATGTATTATTTTTTTTTCAAATTTGTTTTGTAAATAATAATTCATGTACTTTATGTAAATATATATATGATATATATATATATTTTTTTTTTCAAATTTATTTTGTAAATATATATATATATATAAATTCATGTTTTTTTTGTAAATACATATGTATGTATGTATATACATATATATATATTATTTTTTTGTATTTTTGCATTTAGTTTTAATAAATACATATATTTTATTTTTATTTTTTTTATTCATGTATTTTTTGTAAATATATACATATATTTTTTTTTAATCATTTTGTAAATATATATATATATATATATATATATATATATATATATATCTATATCTATTCGGTGTGTCTGAAAATCTGGCCTTTGTGGCAGTCTCTGATCTGAACTTGCTGCTTGACTGGGGGGGGGTTGGTTCACCTCATCTGTCCCTCCACGTCGCTGAAGTCCATCCGGGGCAGAACCAGGCCTGGACTGGAGTGGACCACCACCGGGAGACGGTAGTCCAGGTAGGCCACCTGCACCCACCAGTCCGACAGCTGCACACACAGAACACGGAGGGGAAGACAAGGAGGCAGGAAAAACACACACACAGAAAAACAATAATGTCATACATTGTGGATTCATTACAAATCAACTGAAATATTGCAAGCCTTTTATTATTTTAATATTGCTGATCATGGCTTACAGCTTAAGAAAACTCAAATATCCTATCTCAAAAAATTTGAATATTCTGGGAATCTTAATCTTAAACTGTAAGCCATAATCAGCAATATTAAAATAATAAAAGGCTTGCAATATTTCAGTTGATTTGTAATGAATCCAGAATGTATGACATTTTTGTTTTTTTAATTGCATTACAGAAAATAAAGAACTTTATCACAATATTCTAATTTTCTGAGACAGTCCTGTACATATATATTAGGGGTGGGACGATACGGGTAACTCACGATTCAATACTGTGGTGATATGTGGCCCACGATGATGATAATATCACAATACACGATATTCAATATATTGTAAGAAATTTCATCAACGATATATGTGACTGAAAAAAAAAAAATACCCATAAAAAGGAAAACGTCTGTAGTTATGCATTTATTCAATGCCAAAACTTCATACAATTTACAAAGAAAGTGCATTTGTATAAACCTCACTGCCTCCTAGGCTTGTAAATGTAAACACTGTACAGCTGGACAAATTAAAGTGCATGAACAATAATGCGGAGACGGCCGCGTAAATATATATATATATGTACACACACATATATATATATATATATATATATATATATATATATATATATATATTAGAATGTATGTGTTTTAGAAAAAGCTAAATAAAAAAAAAGAAATATATATATATATTTACAAAAAATACATGAAAACAGCTAAATTAGAAAAAAAATTATACATATATATTATATATATATACACATAAATATTCATGTATATGAATGTATATGAATGTATATGAAGTGAGCATGTACCCAGTTGTCCGTGCTGCGAGCTCTCTCCTCCAGCCCCCTCTGCAGCCTCTCCCCCACCCCGCCCCTCCTCCCGAACCCCTCCACCAATCCCCTGCTCCGTTCCAGCTCCTCGGGCTCCATGATTGGCTCCAGGGCCTCTAGGTAGCGCTGGCAGGTCTGCTGCAGGGGGGGCACGGGCAGGCTGGGCAGGGACCCCTGGTGGCTCAGGTACCTGCCGGGGAGCCGGTGGGCCGCCACGGGCCGGACCAGGTGGGGGGGGCGTGCCGCACTCTTCGCCATCCCCACCTTTGATGGATGGAGGAGAGACAGTTGGTGGTCAATGATACAAGAAAAAGGAAGAATAAATACATCCATCATTCCATCCATCCATTATCTATACCCACTATATCCTCTCTATATCCCCACTATGTCTAGGGCCTGAGCACTGACAGTGCAAAGGGACACAGATTTTTTTTTATATATAATGAGTTTTACGCGTGCGCGTAAAACCTTGAAGTGAACACCTAAAGTTGTTTACGTGAGCACGTAAAACGTTTATGCACTCACTAAAAAGTTTCACGCGCTCTCGCAAAACTTATAAGTGAGCGCCTAAAAGTTGTTCTACGTGAGTGCGTAAAGGTAATACGTGCATAATACGTGCGTAATACGTGCATAATACGTGCGCGCGTGAAGACTTAGTTTTGAGTCCTTGACCTTTATTGGTGAAAATTGCACGTGCGAGGTCCTGTTCCTCAGCTTTAATTCTATATATATTTATAAAAAAAAATCTATGAAATAAAAAAATTATACATATGAACTAATCAAAAAAATTATATATACACGCACGCACGCACGCACGCGCACACACACACACACACACACACACACACACACACACACACACACACACACACACACACACACACACACACACACACACACACACACACAAATTCTATATATAAAATTACAAATACAAAATAAGTAAATATATATATAATTACAAAATTTTATATATTTTTTAAATATATATTTATTTTTTGTAAAAAAGTTTAAAAAAACAACAAATATTTACAAAAAATAAGTAAAATATATACACATATATATTTACAAAAAATATATACATGTTTACAAAAACATAACGTATATATTTACAAAAAATTATCTCTCTCTATATATAGATAGATAGATAGATAGATAGATAGATAGATAGATAGATAGATAGATAGATAGATAGATAGATAGATAGATAGATAGATAGATAGATAGATAGAAATATAAATAAATGCATGTACAAAAAATAAACAAGTGTATATTTTATATATATATTTTATATACATCCATCCAGCCATCCACACACACACAGACACAGACACACACACACACACACACAGACACAGACACAGACACACACACACACACACACACACACACACATGTTTATGTATTTGTGTGTGTACAAATACATTCAATAAAAACATTAAATAAAACATTCAGAAAGTTCCCTAGAACACAACTGTCCAGAACTCTCTACATCCGGGTACTCCCCCTCCCACCCCCACCTCTACGTCATCACTACCGTAACCTAAACCATTCCCCTTTAACCCAGTTAAAGTTAGCGGCCTAGCCGCTACCTCAACCCCGGCAAACTTTCCCCCAACACGGCATCAAAACTCCCCGGAACCACGTGACTAACTCTCTAAAGAGCGTAATTAACACCTTTCAGGTGAAATAACGAGTTAAAAGTCCGAGTCGCCTGAAGTTTGACGGGACGGCGTGACGTCTGCGCATGCTCACCAGCGTCCTGCTGCAGATTCCCCACATTCTGGACCTGCGCGGTCACGAGGCGCGTTCACGAGGCTCGGGGCTGCAGGAATCCCGAGTTTCTGGTGGACTCGTGGACTGTTGATTGACAGCTGTCTCCCCCTCCCTCCTCTACCCACCACTTCCGGGGAAACAGCTGGAGACGCCGTGACGTCAGGAGTGGACTTAAAGGTTCCATAATACAGGACTGTTATGGAGCCAAATCAGGGCCAAAAGTTTTGCTAATTTGAAAATAAAATTTGAACCTGAAATTTTTTTTTAACAGTTTCAGTTTTATTTTTTTCAGTATCAGATCTTTTTTTCAGTTTCAAATCTTTTTATTTCAGTTTCAAATCTTTTTTTCAGTTACAAATCTTTTTTTTTCAGTTTCACGTCTTTTTTTTTCAGTTTCACATCTTTTTTTTTCAGTTTCACATCTTTTTTTTTCAGTTACAAATTTTTTTTTCAGGTTCAGACTTTTGGCCCGGATCTGGCGTGGGGGGCGTGGCATCAACTGAGAGGGGCGTGGCATCATGAGTGACAGCAGAACAGAGAAGGCGGGGGACGTTCTTCAGTCATGTTGCCTTCAGGAATCGTAGGTTGCAGAAGTTATCAGTAGAAGTTTGATTCAACACTGTATATACACCATATTCACGTGATTGGCAGTGGAAAAAACTGATATTAGTGACACATTTCTGTTTGAAAGGCTGTTTTAGACCGTACTTGGCACCAATCGCAGTATAAAAGCAATAAACTATGCCAGACTGTACAGTTCAACAGCCACACTTTAAAGTTTGACATTTCCCACTTCCACATACTACCAAGTACGGTCTAAAACAGCTTTTTAAACAGAAATGTGTCACTAATATCAGTTTTTTCCACTGCCAATCACGTGAATATGGTGTATATACAGTGTTGAATCATACTTCTACTGATAACTTCTGCAACCTACGATTCCTGAAGGCAACATGACTGAAGAACGTCCCCCGCCTTCTCTGTTCTGCTGTCACTCATGATGCCACGCCCCTCTCAGTTGATGCCACGCCCCCCACGCCAGATCCGGGCCAAAAGTCTGAACCTGAAAAAAAAATTTGTAACTGAAAAAAAAAGAAGTGAAACTGAAAAAAAAAGATGTGAAACTGAAAAAAAAAGACGTGAAACTGAAAAAAAAAGATTTGTAACTGAAAAAAAGATTTGAAACTGAAATAAAAAGATTTGAAACTGAAAAAAAGATCTGATACTGAAAAAAATAAAACTGAAACTGTAAAAAAAAAATTTCAGGTTCAAATTTTATTTTCAAATTAGCAAAACTTTTGGCCCTGATTTGGCTCCATAGACTGTCTCCTACCCCCAATTTAATTTGTGCTGGAAAAATGTATTGTTTGGATATATTGAATTTGACAGGAATCTCAACTGTACATTTAATTTGATCAATTTACTCGTTATTTTAACTAAATTCTATAGACCCCTTTCCAGACTACGTCATCACAGGATGCGCGCGCATTGTTGCGGCGGAAGTGCTGAAGAAGTTCCATGAGTTTGAATAGAGCGAGGGAAGATTTTTTTCTTAAATTGCATTTTTGGAGTTGCAGTAACGTTATAGAAGAACAACATGCCCACCAGCTGTTGTGTGTACGGGTGTACAAATCGAAATCCCGAGGAACATATTTTTTTTGCAATTCCCAGAGGAAACAGGCCATTTCAAAAGCACCGACTGGACCGAGGATCATCAAGCATGCCCGCGTTTGCAGTGCTCATTTCATATCTGGTGAGTTATCGTGGCTATCTGGTTTAGCTTTACTTGAATGCCTTTAATTGAGTAGCTGTAGGTAGAGTAAGTGTATTGTAAGTGTTTGCTACCATAGACTGTAAGTTTACTACTGGTGCTAGCTAGTAGCTAACTCATACAGCTGAGAGCTTCAGTGTGGTGTACATAATAATTATTAATATTATTAATATTATAGATCCATGGGTGTACAGCAGCTCCACGTAACTTAACAGCTTTAACGCTCTAGCATCATTGTTGTTTAGGATGTGTGCCCTGGTTGTCTTTTCTCTGATTTGAGCATCTCAGAACACTTAAGAAACTTGAAAAGTGGTTATCTGGTGTTATTTGGCTAATGTGTTTCTTTCTTTTTACAGGTGAGATGTCACTGGACCACGACAGTCCTGATTTTGTGCCCTCTATTTTTTCATACACTAAACAAAACCAAAACCCCGATGCAAAGATCAAAAGGTAAAATACAATAAATGAGACCTAGCTGTTTGTGTTTTTAGCTTAACCTAATGACATGATTAACTCATGAATATTAAGGGTTTACTTATTTTGGTATTAAGCAAACCATAACCGATAATTAAGATGGGAATGTATTGTATTACAGCTTGAGATCAGTCTTTTGTTCATTTGAGTTTTTTTATGTGAAGGTACCAAAGAAAAAAAGAAATGGAGTGAAAGACTTCTGGTTGCTCCACCAAATCAACCTGCTCCTGCTCCTGGAACTCCAGAGGAAGTCACCGGCATGGATCACAGTCCTAGTAAGTGTAGCCACTGTTGTCATTTCATGTCTCATTGCATTGTATAATGGTTCAACCATGTTGAGTATTCTCCCCCTATGCTGATCTCCACATCCATTCTTTTCTTTACAACCCATATTTATGCACAGTGTAGACTAACACAGTTGCAATTAATCTTAGGTCTATGTATGTGACAAATAAAATCTCCTTGTCCCTGTCCTTTTCTCCTCTCCTATTCACAACTGTCCTTCTGATTCCAATGCCCCTCTTATGTTTTCTATACACCTCTCCATCCATCCATCCATCCATCCATCCATCCATCCATCCATCCATCCATCTCGTCTTCAATTCTCAACTGTTCTCTTTTCTGCTAAAGCTGAAGAGGACATCCCAGTCACGAGGACAGAATACAATGACCTGAACCTGAGGTACACCGAGCTGAAGAGAGACTACGTCAACCTGCAGGAAAAGTATCAACAGCTGCGAGATGAAAATGAGAGACTTAAAGAGGAGCTGAAGAAGTCGACATTTTCATACTCAAATATTAAGTGCAACATGGTACAACTGTTGTTTATCACTAGAATAACATCTGTGCTCTTTGACTGGTTGTGCACCAAAATTGCAGGAAGTGTAAAAATATTCAGCAAGAAGCTCTCTCTACAGGATCATCTTTTGATAGTGTTAATGAAATTAAGGTTGCAGCTCATGGTGCCACCCTTCGCATTCCAGCTTTCACCAAAGGCAAACGGCAACTTTCTGCACAGGAGGTCGACACATCAAGACAACTGTCACGTGTCAGGATACATGTTGAACGTGTTATAGGGAGATGGAAGAACTTCAGAATTTTGCAGACAAGAATTCCACTGTCACAGGCTGACCTTCTAGATGATATTGTTATTGTGTGTGCTAGTCTCACAAACCTTAGCAAAAGTGTTGTTCCGAAGAAATCTAAGAAATAAGGGTTCTGAATAATAACATCAAGTCTTGACATTTTTTTATTTTCTCATCAGTGATTTGGAGCTGTGACTATGAATTGAATATCAGCCATTAATGATTTACTTGACTATTAAAGTTTTGCTAATAAACTACCGGAGTTATTTGTTTTTTCCTCACTGATTGTGTAAATGTATTGATTTTCTCTTTTTAAAGCTACAAACATCCAACTTCCACAGCTGTAAATATGCTGCACAAATATACATATATTCACTATATGTGTTGTATATCAAACTCAGGTATATTATAGATATATTAATCCCCACAAACCCTCAAATAAAAATAATGAATTTACCTAAAAATAATGAACTAAGTTTTAAAAAACTATTTTGCATTATATGCCTTTTAATGTTTTTCTTTTTATCATATTAGTGGGAATAGGTTTCTGTAAATTAATGGTGATAATGTGAGATGCAGGATGGACAATAAAGCTCATATAATTTTTATTTATTTTTATTTTTTTAAATAACTATCAACTTCATTCAGCCAGCACAGACAAAGGTACACATGACATGGCTTTCATTCAAAGGCAATGCTTAATGAAACTCATTAAGAAACAAAGGGGACACAGTAAATTAACAAAAATAATAAGATAAATAAATATGAAATAATATAATAACTTAAAATGTCTAGTGTATAAAATACATTCAGTTGACTGTCATAATTCTTTACAAACTTCAGCTGTGACAGCTGCTGACAGTGTCGCAGCTTCTCCTGAGTGTAAACACTAGGTTTCTCAACCAAATACGGATGAATATCCGGCCATTGGACATCGGGCCACTTTGTGATATCTTCCTCCGGGAAGGAAGTTGCTTTCCATCCGCCAAAGTTAGTTTAGTAACGTAATTTCCACGATCTTTTTCCGTCAATCGGCTGGTGTAAACTGTGATGAACTCCGTCTTTCTGCCGCAACAATGCGCGCGCAGCTTGCTTGTTTACAAACACGGAAAGGGGTCTATATCCACAGATCCAAATTTTTAAATAAAAAGCCGAATTTTCCGGAGCTGTCTGCATATATCAAACAATACATATTCTCCATATCTGATTCTGTAAATAAAAAAGCTGTTAAAACTTATGACCTTTGTAAGCTATATAAGATATTTGTTTAATTTTTTTTTTCTTTGTCAATGACTAATTCCCCTGGCGTATTTGTGACTGTATAATTGTGTAGTTTATGTTGTATACACACATTGTCTGATGTTGCTCTCAATTCTGTGTATACTTATGTCTTTTGCTTCAATAAAGTTGAAAAAAAAATACAGGACTGTCTCAGAAAATTAGAATATTGTGATAAAGTTCTTTATTTCCTGCAGAGGGGGCTGGAGGAGAGAGCTCGCAGCACTGACAACTGGGTACATGCTCACTTCATATATACATTTAGATTTATGTATATATACGGTAATATATATACAGGACTGTCTCAGACAATTTGAATATTCTGACAAAGTTCTTTATTTTCTGTAATGCAATTAAAAAAACAAAAATGTCATACATTCTGGATTCATAACAAATCAACTGAAATATTGCAAGCCTTTTATTATTTTAATATTGCTGATTATGGCTTACAGTTTAAGATTAAGAATCCCAGAATATTCTAATTTTTTGAGATAGGATATTTGAGTTTTCTTAAACTGTAAGCCATGATCAGCAATATTAAAATAATAAAAGGCTTGCAATATTTCAGTTGATTTGTAATGAATCCAGAATGTATGACATTTTTGTTTTTTGCATTACAGAAAATCACAATATTCTAATTTTCTGAGACAGTCCTGTATGTACATATGATTACATGTTCCCGTCATCAAAAGTTGACTTAATATTTTCAGAAAATAGTACATGTTGGAGGTTTAAACTAAATATTTCCTTCTCTCTCTTTTTTTTTAAATAAATCTTTATTGATAAAGATCACAATATACAGTATAAAGATCACAACGTACAGTCAACAGTATTGAACAGAAGTGTATTATATAAAAACTTCGTAGAGGGTGCAAATATTCACAGTCTTAATAGCCTTTTGATTAGAAGAATCAATAAGTGATTTAAAATACATTTCCATTTCATTCTGAAATACAACAAAACAAGGTTTTTTGATAATGAATTTACTTTTATGTATACAAAATGTTGCCAAAATTAAAAATAGATGTATTAAAAAGTAACATTTTTCTTCTCTTCTAGGACATATTAGGAAGCCAAACACAACATGTTCCCAAAACAAAGAAAAATCTCCGGTGAGATGATCAATAATAAATCTACATTGATCTGATCAAAATGTTTTTGTGTAAGAACAATGCCAAAACATATGTACATATGTTTTTTATAAATGTATTCCAATAAGCAGTAACATAAGGGGTAGAGACAATGACTATGTTTACATGCAGTCAAAATTGGGGTTAAGGTCAATATTCCAGTTACTGAAACATTCGGAATATTCCGTTTCCATGCGTGAGCAAACAAGGTTATCCCTGTATACATGGAAGTTAATCATTTGGGATATGTCCAGTAGAGGTGGGTGCAATTCATCGATGTGTCGATGCATAGCGATGCGTCACGTGACGATTTGGAATCGATTAATTAAATTATTTTTTTATTTATTTTTTTTTTAAGTTATCCTATCCAGATTCCAGACTGAATAAGCTGCTGAATCATTTCATTTTCAAAAATGCACATTTCTTATTGTTCACTTGAAATATGGCATGTTTATACTAAATAAATTTGATGGAAGTACATATCATGTTTACTTGAATTAAAGGAGCATGAGGCTCCTTTTAAGAAATGAGACTCATTAGCGCCACCCTTCACCACGACGGCCGTTGGGGGTACTGCAGCCAACAGTGAAGCCGGCACGGGAGAACGGGGAGAACGTGCATGCAGCGTCATGTGACGTCACATCCACAGGACAGCGCGGGAAATTCGGGACTGAATTGCAGCACATTTTGCAGCACACAGCCTGTTCAAGGCAAAGGAGAGATACACTAAAGGAATCATTCTTTTGGGTTTGGAACGCTTCATCTGACATTATTACTAGAAAACTTAAAATATATACAGATTTTTTTCATAAATCTTGCCACAATCCGGCCTCAAGCTCCTTTAATGAACTCATTAAATCCAGGGCTTGACCGTTTTCAGTGTTTTCCGCCAATAGAGGGCGCTCTCATGCAAGTGCAGCTTTCCCTGGTCAAAGTTAAGTAATTCAAAGAGCAAATGTTTACATAGTCATAAAATAAATTATTTTGTATCTTTGAAAAATACATGTCAAATGTTCAAAAAACCTTGTTATTTACTTAATGAGTGTTGTTAGAGGAACTGAGTTAATTGATTGGCTATTTATTTACAAATGTAGCCACAGATGAAGACAAAATCAATCTTGTATGGAAAAGAGCATTAAAAATCACAATAATCCAAGAATCGTGGCACCAATAATCGAATCGTATCGAATCGTGAGGTACCCCTTGTTTGCACACCCCTAATCTCCATCAAACCAGCGACGGGCGGAGAACATCATGATGCAATTACCGCCATTTCCGTTTTTTAGACTGAAAACATAATTTTGTAACATGAGAAAAGAAGAAGAAAGTTCACGTTGGCTCAGAATGTTAATGCAACCCCAGAGACGTCCCCGGAGATCCTCAGTAGTTGATCTAGGGCCAGAAAAATTTCCCAGAATGCTTTTCGTCGTCATTTGCAGACTGAATCCAAAAAAAAAAACATGGCGGACATTTCTTATTTTTTAGTGAATAAAATCAATATTTTGAGTTAGTTTCTGCATAAAAATGCGTTTTGATTACATTTCTAGCGAGAAATATATATTTTACTTTCATAATATTCACTCAGTGAATGTACATAATCACTCGTTTGCCCGTTTGCTTAAGATCTTGCCAGAATAAAGGCTGATTTATGGTTCCGCGTTACACCAAAGCAGAGCCTACGGCGTAGGTTACGCGGCGATGCGCGCCGTACGCCGTACCCAACGCCGTACCCTACGCCGTACCCAACGCCGTACCCAACGCCGTACCCAACGCCGTACCCTACGCCGTAGGCTCTGCGTCGATTTAATACGGAACCATAAATCAGCTCCCGAGCCGGCAGGCAGAAATCTCGAAATTTTCTGAGCAAATTTCTTAACAGGCGTAGCTACAACTGTTAGATTTCATCTATTAAACCAACATTTATCTTCCTAAATGATTTATTTCAGCCAGCGGTAATTCTCCACAGAGCTGCAGGTTTCTCCCCGGGACGACGGCGCAGGTTGACCTGGCGATCACGTCTGTACTCCGGCTGCTGCTGCTGTTACCATGGTAACAGCTGCTGCTGCTGCTCCGAGCCGGCGGGTCTTATCATCCCCGAAAACATCGGGTCAAATTTCTTAACAGGCGTTATTTGGATAAACTGAGCCCAGGTTGGGGATCTTAACGGTTACTTTTATGCCTGAAAAAATATTAAAACTTAATAAAGTGGCATATTAACAGCGCTACAGCTGAAATTAAAACAGCTTTTGGCTCTCAGCTTCCTGATTTAGGGGTGGTACTGAAAGTAGGAGTAGGGGGAGTATTGGGATTGGGCCTTTCAGGGAGGCTGATGCCAGTTTTCTGAACTGTTTTGGGTTTTGCTGTAGATTTAATAGATGGTTGGAGTTTGGTCGCGTCCAGATTCCCTCTTAACTGCTTTCTTATTCAGGTCCTTAATGTCTGTTATTTCCCATCACCCCATCAACTCTTCCTTTGAAAGTTCCGGCATGCCTTCATGGAACCACAACGAAAGCTGCGCAGTTGTCCACCAGATGGCGCCGTTGTAAGATAAGAGTACTTTGTGCAGCAGCAGTACACTTACAGCAGTACACCCTAACACACACATGCAGGGGAGGGGTAAAAAAGTAAAAAATATATAATTACAAAATATAAACAGTATGTAGATTGGAGTGAAAATAAAAAAGTAGTGCAGTACAAGAAAAGAAAGAAAAACAGTGCAAAAAAAGCAGGTAGGATGTGTGTGAGGTAGACAGATATTGCACATATGGTTATTGCACATCTTTTTATTGCACATGTTATTGCACATACGTTATTACCCACCTGTAAAGCAACTGTGACTGACCCCATTTCTTTTTTTCTTTGTGATCAAATGTTTTTATTTACATTTCTTTTTTTTATTATAAACGGTGGCATCCACAATGATGTCAAACAAACATTATACATATATTTTCACCCCCTTCCAAACCCAGCGCTCGGACCTAAGCATTTGATGAAAACAATTAATAATTAATAATAAAGAAAACAGAAAAAATATAATACAAAAATAAAAAACAAACAAAAAAAGGACTAAATAAAACAAAGGCAAAACATAATAATATCAAAAACTGGACAAGGATAGCTGCAACAAGGTCGTCTATATCAATTTTAAATACATCTTTCAAGTTTGGCTTTAATTTGATCTGCTGCCATATGCCAAAATAAAATATTTAGTTGTTTTGCATTCTGCATTCAGGTTGTAGATATTTCCAGATAGATAATATCAAGAAAAGTCAAATACCAATAGGAGATGTCAGGCCTGTGTGGTGGTTTCCATCTTACTGCAATTATCTTTTTTGCTGCTGTTAGGCCAGCAAGCAAAATTTGTTTATGACATAGTGAAGCATTAATTGTGGATAAATGATTTAAAATGAGTATTTGAGTGTTTACTGGAATATTCTGTACTGTTATGGAGGATAATGCAGTTGCAACCTGTTGCCAGAAGTTTGCATCAGGTTCCCAGACCGTCTGCATGAAGGTTCCTGGTTTATTATGAGAGCAGAATGCACATAAAGAGCTTCCATTTCTTTGTTTTTAAGATTTGTTTATTCAAAAAGAAATCCTGTAAAGCATTGAACAGTAGAGTACAATACAAATATCTTTTTTCTTTTTTATAACCCAAACATAATGTAACATATGTATATATAATAGTAACATATTATAATAATAACATATTATAAAGTAAAAAAAAACTGTAATAAACAAAATTACCCCAAAAGAAATAAAATAAAATAATTGAATAGAATCACACACTCACAGCTTTAGTAGCTCAACAGTGAGGAGGATGGCTGGGTTAATGCTGGGAAACAAGTACTTGAAGGTTTCAATCAGTAGGAAGCTGCACTAACTCGTGGAAATGGTCGGGCTCCTGTTTTATTTCCTCTCTGTTAGACATTTCTGTTGCTGTTAGTATTTCTGTTCCTTAAAACTGACCTGTACGTAACAGAAACGTCCCTAAAGTTCTCATTCCTGAAGGATCTGCTGATCCCAGTGAACCTGCAGTGACAGACTGCAGCCACCAGGGGGCAGTAACGTCAGCGTTTTTCACAGAAACCTGAGAAAAAGCAGATTTTCTTCAACTTCAGTTGATGCTTTAGATTGCTGTTTAAGAAAATATCATCTAAAAAATATTATTTAACAGTAATGAGAGACAAAAAAAAGAATAAAAGCTGCAAGAAACATGTGGAATCTCATCACGAAAGGTTTAAGCAGAAATGTGATTTACAGGAAAAAAGTCCCCATTTTATAAGAAAGCAGTCGTTTTTTTTTTATAAAGTGAAAAATGGAAACTTTACAAAAAAAGCTAAATGTCACGAGAGAGAAAATACCTGCAGTTTTACATTTATGTCCGAAAAGTCCTGGTTCGGCCAGAAAATCCATCACAATTGAATGTAAAAAAAGTTAATCAAAAAGCCATTTTGAGAAAATGATATTAATTTTAAGACAAACCATGTTTTACTTAATGCAAAAAAACAAAAAAGGTTGTTTTTTTTATAGAATAGATTAGATCAAAAGTTATTGATCCCAGAGCGGAAAATTCACGCCTCAGAAAACGACACAAAAGTGCAAAGAACCAAATACTTCACACAAAAATGTACAAATACCAAGGAAGAGCTAAGGATGGAGATACGAACATGCTAACTGTGCAGAGGTTCATTACATTGTTGCACACGACCCATTTGTACAGTTTAAACAGAAAAAGTCAGAATTCACCAGAAACATGTCACCATTTTCCAAAGGTTTGCAAAAGTTTTTTTGATACAATTTGACATTCATTTCAATACATTTCAACCCCCCCATTGCACCACCACACGTCCACATTACATCACAGGTTCAGCAGTAAATGTGGTTTTAGATTTATTTTTTATTTCATTAATTAAAAGAAAAACAAAACCGTTTAATATAATTACAACAATTTATAACAATTAATAATTAATAAATAAATCCCAGATCCCAATCCCAAATAATTAATAAAGTTGAAATTTCGTGAATAAAGTCGAAATTTCGCCCTTTTTTCAACATTTCAACTTTTTTCTCGACTTTTCGACTTTTTTCTTGAAGTGCATAATGAAAAAAAAATCTTCCTCCTCTAAAGTATAATTTTTATTTTTCTCCTGCCTGGCCCTAATACTCTTCCGTAGATGATTGACATCATGGTTTTAGATACTGTTTTGTTAATAACTCTCAAGTTCATAGTTATTCAACCCGACAGGTTGAGAAACTTTATCTTCCATTGTATAAAACATCCTGTGGTCAGTTTTCTATTAAATACCGTGCAGTTATCATGTGGAACAATTATGTACATTTAATTGATTTATCTTTATCTCTGTCCATGTTCAGAATGCTCTGCTCTCTAAATCATTTCATTTAGAATAATAGGACCCCCTATTTTGTTTTTCCCTTTTCCCTTTACAGGAAATGTTCAGTTTGTGCATTTAATATGTAATTGTGATTTTTAGATTTTAGATTTATCTTAACTTTACCTCTTCACACAGATTTCTTCTTCTTGTAGTTTTTTTGTTTTTTAAATATTTTCCTTATGTGAATTTTTTCTTTTCTTTTTTTCTTCATCCTTGTATTTGTGTGAAACAAAATAAAATAAAAGAAGAAGAAGAAGACTTGAGAAATGATCCAGATTCAGTAGAGTTAATTAAACATTTACATGTTTACGGGTCAGAACCTCCAATGACAATGAAACAGAAGAAACAGAATATTTTGATTGATTCTTACGATTCCAGTAGATAAAAACAGTATTGATCTTTTAACACAGATAAAAACAGTATTGATCTTTTTAACACAGACCAGCAGTTTGAACATCTGGCTGTTATATTGCTGATCTCAGCAGTTTTGGTTTAATCAAGTAGCCGAGGGGGAGGTTTCCATCACAGATGTTTCACCTGGATATATATATATATATATATATATATATATATATATATATATATATATATATATATATATATATATATATATATATATATATATATATATATATATATATATATATATATATATATATATATATATATATATATATAACCATATATATATATATATCAACAACAGTGATGCAGCTGTAACTCAAAGAAAAAAACGCCCCTATTATACAGAAATGTGTTGCTTTATATAATTTTACATAATGAAGCTCATAAAAAGTTCCCCGTACCGTCATCATGGATCTGACATGTAACCATGGAAACCAAAACTGTTCTGTACCAGACTTGAAATATTTAATTTAATAGTTTATTTCTGCTGTAAAGGTGAATGTTTTAACCTGCAGGTCTGGACCTGGACCCTAGTGGTCTGTAGAGGACCTGCAGGTGGATCTGGACCCTAGTGGTCTGTAGAGGACCTGCAGGTCTGGATCTGGACCCTAGTGGTCTGTAGAGGACCTGCAGGTCTGGATCTGGACCCTAGTGGTCTGTAGAGGACCTGCAGGTCTGGATCTGGACCCTAGTGGTCTGTAGAGGACCTGCAGGTCTGGATCTGGACCCTAGTGGTCTGTAGAGGACCTGCAGGTCTGGATCTGGACCCTAGTGGTCTGTAGAGGACCTGCAGGTCTGGATCTGGACCCTAGTGGTCTGTAGAGGACCTGCAGGTCTGGATCTGGACCCTAGAGGTCTGTAGAGGACCTGCAGGTCTGGATCCAAACCTGCAGGTCCTTCAGCAGTCACTTGCGTGAATGTAACCTGGACAGCGCTGGCGCTAACGGCGGCCATATTGGATTCTGAAGATGAGGGAGGCGGAGCTTCTACCACTTTCTAAGGTGGGATTCGACCTCAGGTTCCAAGTTTCATCAAGGAACTATTAAATTCTGGGTCTAACGGGTCCAACGGGTCCAGAAAGTGTTTCCAGAGTCACGACAGAAACTTATAGACTCAATTAAAGTGTGAATAAGAAACAGCTCTTTACTTTAGTTTGATAAACGAAGGCCATTCAGGGTTTGACTGCTCTGTGTGGAGTTAATGAATAATTTAGTGTTTATGGTTTTCCATCTAACTTCACCATCATTAGAAGAAACTGCAGCCAGACAAAGTTTCACCTCAACTCAGCTGGTGGTCCACTGGTGGTCCACTGTGGGTCCACTGTTGGTCCACTGGTGGTCCACTGTTGGTCCACTGTTGGTCCACTGTTGGTCCACTGGTGGTCCACTGTTGGTCCACTGGTGGTCCACTGGTGGTCCACTGGTGGTCCACTGGTGGTCCACTGTTGGTCCACTGGTGGTCCACTGGTGGTCCACTGGTGGTCCACTGGTGGTCCACTGTGGGTCCACTGTTGGTCCACTGGTGGTCCACTGTTGGTCCACTGGTGGTCCACTGGTGGTCCACTGGTGGTCCACTGGTGGTCCACTGTGGGTCCACTGTTGGTCCACTGGTGGTCCACTGGTGGTCCACTGGTGGTCCACTGGTGGTCCACTGGTGGTCCACTGGTGGTCCACTGGTGGTCCACTGGTGGTCCACTGTTGGTCCACTGTTGGTCCACTATTGGTCCACTGGTGGTCCACTGGTGGTCCACTATTGGTCCACTGGTGGTCCACTATTGGTCCACTGGTGGTCCACTATTGGTCCACTGGTGGTCCACTGGTGGTCCACTGGTGGTCCACTGGTGGTCCACTGGTGGTCCACTGGTGGTCCACTGTTGGTCCACTGTTGGTCCACTATTGGTCCACTGGTGGTCCACTGGTGGTCCACTATTGGTCCACTGGTGGTCCACTATTGGTCCACTGGTGGTCCACTGGTGGTCCACTGGTGGTCCACTGGTGGTCCACTGGTGGTCCACTGTTGGTCCACTGGTGGTCCACTATTGGTCCACTGGTGGTCCACTGGTGGTCCACTATTGGTCCACTGGTGGTCCACTATTGGTCCACTGGTGGTCCACTGGTGGTCCACTGGTGGTCCACTGGTGGTCCACTGGTGGTCCACTGGTGGTCCACTGTTGGTCCACTGTTGGTCCACTGGTGGTCCACTGGTGGTCCACTATTGGTCCACTGGTGGTCCACTGGTGGTCCACTGGTGGTCCACTGTTGGTCCACTGTTGGTCCACTGGTGGTCCACTGGTGGTCCACTATTGGTCCACTGTTGGTCCACTGGTGGTCCACTGTTGGTCCACTGGTGGTCCACTATTGGTCCACTGGTGGTCCACTGGTGGTCCACTGGTGGTCCACTGGTGGTCCACTGTTGGTCCACTGGTGGTCCACTATTGGTCCACTGGTGGTCCACTGGTGGTCCACTATTGGTCCACTGGTGGTCCACTATTGGTCCACTGGTGGTCCACTATTGGTCCACTGGTGGTCCACTGGTGGTCCACTGGTGGTCCACTGGTGGTCCACTGGTGGTCCACTGTTGGTCCACTGTTGGTCCACTGGTGGTCCACTGGTGGTCCACTGGTGGTCCACTGTTGGTCCACTGTTGGTCCACTATTGGTCCACTGGTGGTCCACTGGTGGTCCACTGGTGGTCCACTATTGGTCCACTATTGGTCCACTGGTGGTCCACTGTTGGTCCACTATTGGTCCACTGTTGGTCCACTATTGGTCCACTATTGGTCCACTATTGGTCCACTGGTGGTCCACTGGTGGTCCACTATTGGTCCACTGTTGGTCCACTATTGGTCCACTGGTGGTCCACTGGTGGTCCACTATTGGTCCACTGGTGGTCCACTGGTGGTCCACTGTGGGTCCACTGGTGGTCCACTATTGGTCCACTGGTGGTCCACTGGTGGTCCACTGGTGGTCCACTATTGGTCCACTGGTGGTCCACTGGTGGTCCACTGGTGGTCCACTGGTGGTCCACTGGTGGTCCACTGGTGGTCCACTGTGGGTCCACTGGTGGTCCACTATTGGTCCACTGGTGGTCCACTGGTGGTCCACTGGTGGTCCACTGGTGGTCCACTGGTGGTCCACTGGTGGTCCACTGTTGGTCCACTGGTGGTCCACTGGTGGTCCACTGGTGGTCCACTGTGGGTCCACTGTTGGTCCACTGGTGGTCCACTGGTGGTCCACTGGTGGTCCACTGTGGGTCCACTGGTGGTCCACTGGTGGTCCACTGGTGGTCCACTGGTGGTCCACTGTTGGTCCACTGTTGGTCCACTATTGGTCCACTGGTGGTCCACTGGTGGTCCACTATTGGTCCACTGGTGGTCCACTATTGGTCCACTGGTGGTCCACTGGTGGTCCACTGGTGGTCCACTGGTGGTCCACTGTTGGTCCACTGTTGGTCCACTGGTGGTCCACTGGTGGTCCACTGGTGGTCCACTGGTGGTCCACTATTGGTCCACTGGTGGTCCACTATTGGTCCACTGGTGGTCCACTGGTGGTCCACTATTGGTCCACTGGTGGTCCACTATTGGTCCACTGGTGGTCCACTGGTGGTCCACTGGTGGTCCACTGGTGGTCCACTGTTGGTCCACTGGTGGTCCACTATTGGTCCACTGGTGGTCCACTGGTGGTCCACTATTGGTCCACTGGTGGTCCACTGGTGGTCCACTGGTGGTCCACTGGTGGTCCACTGGTGGTCCACTGTTGGTCCACTGTTGGTCCACTATTGGTCCACTGGTGGTCCACTGGTGGTCCACTGGTGGTCCACTGTTGGTCCACTATTGGTCCACTGTTGGTCCACTATTGGTCCACTGGTGGTCCACTGGTGGTCCACTGGTGGTCCACTATTGGTCCACTATTGGTCCACTGGTGGTCCACTGTTGGTCCACTATTGGTCCACTATTGGTCCACTATTGGTCCACTGGTGGTCCACTGGTGGTCCACTATTGGTCCACTGTTGGTCCACTATTGGTCCACTGGTGGTCCACTGGTGGTCCACTATTGGTCCACTGGTGGTCCACTGGTGGTCCACTGTGGGTCCACTGGTGGTCCACTATTGGTCCACTGGTGGTCCACTGGTGGTCCACTGGTGGTCCACTGGTGGTCCACTGGTGGTCCACTGGTGGTCCACTGTTGGTCCACTGTTGGTCCACTATTGGTCCACTGGTGGTCCACTGGTGGTCCACTATTGGTCCACTGGTGGTCCACTGGTGGTCCACTGGTGGTCCACTGGTGGTCCACTGGTGGTCCACTGTTGCTCCACTGGTGGTCCACTGTTGGTCCACTGGTGGTCCACTGGTGGTCCACTATTGGTCCACTGGTGGTCCACTGTTGGTCCACTGTTGGTCCACTGTTGGTCCACTGTTGGTCCACTGGTGGTCCACTGTTGGTCCACTGTTGGTCCACTGGTGGTCCACTGGTGGTCCACTGGTGGTCCACTGGTGGTGGTGGTTTAAGGATCTTTGTTGTAACATTTTGTCTGGGTTTTGGTCAACGAAAATGAAGACAGAGTTTTTATTCCTCTTTGATATTGCATTATATATTTAATTACACTGATAAAAATATAACCTTAGCTTAACTGAAAAAAATTAGGGTAATCTGTCACACCTAATATTTTAGTGTTGACTCAGTATAAATAATTAATTTAGCTTAACTTGAAATCTTTTATTTCATATAAATTATTTTTGAATTACCGCCAGAAAATTGAAATACTGCGCGTGCGCAAATAATACTAAATTTAAATGCTTTGATCAAAATGAGAAAAAATCACTGTGTTTATCTGTTGTCAGTTTATAATATAGTAAAGTAAAAATAAGTCTCACCCATAAATATAAATTAGAAAACTTAGTTTAAATAAGCTAACTAATATTTTTCAACTATTAGAATGAGGAAAAAATAAATTAATTGGAGGACAGCGTTGGTTAACTTTTTTCAGTGTATCGTTATCGTCACATGACCAGCATTTTCCTCAGCTGATTCGTTGACGACGATATTTAGTCATTATTTTGGTCGACGAAAGCAACTTTACTCCTAACGAGTCTGTTACGTGGAAACAGTTTTGAATATGAATCTTTAAGATACACCAAGACAACCGTAGTCCCACAGGGACCAGTTCTGGGACTACGAGACAACCGTAGTCCCACAGGGACCAGTTCTGGGACTCCAGGACAACCGTAGTCCCACAGGGACCAGTTCTGGGACTCCAGGACAACCGTAGTCCCACAGGGACCAGTTCTGGGACTCCAGGACAACCGTAGTCCCACAGGGACCAGTTCTGGGGCTCCAAGACAACCGTAGTCCCACAGGGACCAGTTCTGGGGCTCTTAGACAACCGTAGTCCCACAGGGACCAGTTCTGGGGCTCCTAGACAACCGTAGTCCCACAGGGACCAGTTCTGGGGCTCCTAGACAACCGTAGTCCCACAGGGACCAGTTCTGGGGCTCCAGGACAACCGTAGTCCCACAGGGACCAGTTCTGGGACAACCGTAGTCCCACAGGGACCAGTTCTGGGGCTCCAGGACAACCGTAGTCCCACAGGGACCAGTTCTGGGGCTCCAGGACAACCGTAGTCCCACAGGGACCAGTTCTGGGACTAAAGACAACCGTAGTCCCACAGGGACCAGTTCTGGGGCTCCAGGACAACCGTAGTCCCACAGGGACCAGTTCTGGGGCTCCAGGACAACCGTAGTCCCACAGGGACCAGTTCTGGGGCTCCAGGACAACCGTAGTCCCACAGGGACCAGTTCTGGGACTAAAGACAACCGTAGTCCCACAGTGACCAGTTCTGGGGCTCCAGGACAACCGTAGTCCCACAGGGACCAGTTCTGGGGCTCCAGGACAACCGTAGTCCCACAGGGACCAGTTCTGGGGCTCCAGGACAACCGTAGTCCCACAGGGACCAGTTCTGCGTCTCCAGGACAACCGTAGTCCCACAGGGACCAGCTCTGGGGCTCCAAGACAACCGTAGTCCCACAGGGACCAGTTCTGGGTCTCAGAGACAACCGTAGTCCCACAGGGACCAGTTCTGGGTCTCAGAGACAACCGTAGTCCCACAGGGACCAGTTCTGGGTCTCAGAGACAACCGTAGTCCCACAGGGACCAGTTCTGGGTCTCAGAGACAACCGTAGTCCCACAGGGACCAGTTCTGGGGCTCCTCAATCCTGTTCCATACTCTCCACTAGGGATGGGCGGTATGGAATAAAAGATTTATCACGATAATTTCTGGCATTTATCCCGATAACGATAAAAATGACGATAAAAAAAATTCCAATTCAACTCCACCTTTGTAACTATAAATCTATCACCACATTCAGTCTTTGGAGCCAAAACACTGCTCTAAAAGATACTAAATACTATTAAACTACACCAATTACATTGAATTAATAAAAACCAATTAAATGAGTTACACCTGTACTGTAAAACTGGAATGACTCAGATCCGCCATGTTTGTTACACAAACACGTATCAACGGGAATTTATCCTTCTTTCTTTCTTTCTGGCTCATTTCTTTCTTCCTGTCATGGTTTGGTTATTTCGGACCCAAGTGCAGGAGACAGAGGTAGGCTGGAGACAGGAGTTCTCAAAACAAAAAGGATTTAATCCACAAAAGGGCAAAACAAAGCGCTGCAGAGCAGGATGAACAAAAAACCAGGATCATAAAAAGGATACGAGGAGACATGGAGGAAGACACAGTACGGACCGACAGGGCACAAAGGAATGACAAGACAAGATATACTGTGGGGATAACGAGACACAGGTGCAGACACAATCAGGGCAGATGGGACACAGGCGGGGCAAGACAGAAACTGAAGGCAGGGGGGAATGTCAACCATGACACTTCCTTTCAGGCTCATATCCTTCCTTCCTTCCTTCCTTCCTTCCTTCCTTCCTTCCTTCCTTCCTTCCTTCCTTCCTTCCTTCCTTCCTTCCTTCCTTCCTTCCTTCCTTCCTTCCTTTTTTTACGGTTTATCGTGAACGGTAAAATATCACCCATTCCTACTCTCCACCATCTTGAGGTCACAGCTTATGCAGATGATACTCAGATCTACCACGAACTCTCGTGATTAGAATCCTTTTTTTATTTTGTAATCTACATTTTAGTCTGGTTTTTATTCCTCTACGATATTGCAATATATATTTAATTATCGTTATCGTCACATGACCAGCATTTTTATTGCGTCTCGTCTCATTTTCCTGAGGTGATAAAGGTTCTTTGATGACGATATTTAGTTGTATTTTTTCTTGACGGAGCAGGTTTAGTCCGGACCAGGTTCCCGTGTCCTGCCGGTCCTTCTCCGGTCCCGACCGCAGAGCGGCCGCCGGCTGCTGCCGCGTAGAGGCCAGGAGATAAAAGTGGTGAGGACGGAGGAGGGGGACGTCCTCTCATCAGAGGGGATGTTCCAGCTCCACGGAGTGAGCTCTTCATCACTTTTAGTGTTGCCGAGGGCAACGGCAGAGACGGGGGAGCTGGATCCAGATGAGAGGGATGAGTAAGACCCTCTTCATCACCGGGTGCTGCGACCCTCATCACAACAGCCAAGCTCAGCATTATATTTGGCTTGGAGTCGTGCTGCAGTCGTGCTCTCCAACCAGCTTCAGACTGTTGGGTGGAGCCAAGTGCAAACGTTAGTGCTGCCTCCTTTAATACCACAATATTTGATATGAGCAGCAGCGTTGTGCATGAACCAGTTAGTTTCTGTGAGAACGTTGAACTGAACGCAACATATTTGCCAATAAAGAACTTGAACATGAACTTGTTAATTCAGCTTCACTGTTTAGGTCCAATTATTACGGAATACATTTCTACGGAAGAGAGGCCATGCAGGAGAAAAAATATTTGAGAGGGGAATATTTATATGTATAATATAAGAATAAAGTCGAAATTTCGCGAATAAAGTCGAAATTTCGCATTTTTTCTCAACATTTCAACTTTATTCACAAAATTTTGACTTTTTTCTCGACATTTCGTGAATAATGAAAAAAAAATCTTCCTCCTCTAAAATATTATTTGTATTTTTCTCCTGCCAGGCCCTAATACTCTTCCGCACATTTCACCAGCGGGCGGCACATTTAAAATACTGGCCGTGACGACGACTT
Organism: Cololabis saira; assembly: GCF_033807715.1. NCBI lineage: Eukaryota > Metazoa > Chordata > Actinopteri > Beloniformes > Belonidae > Cololabis > Cololabis saira. Next base: position 7,163,858 of record NC_084596.1, on the reverse strand, counting down.
CACACTACATTACCCACAATGCAGTGCACACTATCATAACACGGGGCACCATCTCCATGGCAACGGCGGCCCGAGCCCGGTGCATCTTTACAATGACCAGTGAAGAGAGAGACGTTGCAGACGCAGCGTCAGATGATGATCCTTATCATTATCTGCAGGAATTTTACACATCGTCTCCCAAAGAGTCCGGCGGTAAAAATCTAACCTTTCTGTGCAAATTATGTCCACCTGCGCTGAGAAAACCAGTCCGAGCGTCTGCCTCGTCCACTTCAGATTTGAAACGTCATGCAGAGTTAAAGCATCCGTCCAGTGGGAGGAAATATCTGCAAGTCCTTGATAATCAAACAAAGTGATCAGGAAAGAGCAAGAAGACCCAACAGCCCCAGACGACCCCAGTCACTGCTGCATCTTCAGGGGGAGGGATAGGAATTGATAAGATTTTTACCTATTCCAATTCCATTTTCAATTCTGTAACGATTCGTTTCTTTATCGATTCTCTTATCGATTCTCATTTGGAAAAAAGGAGAACAAACTGGTCGATTAGCAACAACTAATCAACAGTACTGGCTAACATTGTCGCTGCTGGGTTGGGAAGATTTATTCCGGACTCTGAACAGATCAAACACGCGACTTGCATTAAAAGTTATTGCATGTGTATGCAAATGCTTTTGCATGATGCTAGTGTTTCCTCCCTTTGTTGAAATGCCCACATTGCAAGTATTGCAAGTCGCCCTGTTGTCATCCTTTTTGGTAAAATGTAACCAAACTTTCAAGCGTTTATGCCGCTTTGTCGCCATGTTTTCCTGCTGGGCGCAAATGGTAACGTCATTCGCGCCCACTGGAATTGATAAGGGAATCGTTTGCAAAGAAAGGCAAACGATTTCAGGGAATTGAAACAATGGGAACCGGTTCTCAGAAAGAACCGGTTTTCGATTCCCATCCCTATTCAGGGGTTTGATTTACCTGCAACAGGGAGACACACTGATGTTTACGGAAGAGTATTAAGGTCAAGCCGGAGAAAAAAAAAGAATATTATGCACTTCGAGAAAAAAGTCAAAATGTCGATATTTATGTTGAAGTACAATTTCGAGAAAAAAGTCGAAATGTTATGAAAAAAGTTGAAATGTTGAGAAAAAAGGCGAAATTTCGACTTTATTCACGAAGTGCACAATAAAAAAAACTCTTCCCCTCTCAAATATGTTTTCTCCTGCATGGCACTGATTCTCTTCCGTAGATAATGGACGACATTGTTGGAGATTTAGAGCCCCAGAGTAAAGTTGAAAAGCCACCAGGACGATACATGATTGTATAAAGTGAACAGTTTTAGGATAGGGGGGCGTTACATTCATGCTTCTCACCTAAAAATATTGAAATGAAGTGAGTTTGAACTAGTTCAAAGTGGAAATGGTGAACTATGAACGTGAACTATTCATTTTTAAACTATGTGAACTGAACTTTGAACTAGTTCATGAGAAGTAGGAACCTGCACAACTCTGGTGAGTAGTGATAAAAACCTTCGCCCTGCAGGGGCGGCGTTGGTCTGAGACCCAACGCCATCAGAACCGTCATCACATTCTGACACGGAGGAACCAGCTCGTGACTGAGATCCATCTGCTGGGCTTGTTTGTGACAATCATTTGAAAGGCGTGTGTTTTGCAGCACAAACAGTCTGATGAAGCACTCTAATCCATAATGGGCTCTAATGATCCTGATGCCTCCATTCTGAGCGTTTAAATACGTCCCTGGTGTCTGCTAGGACGACCTGAACACTAACAGAGAGACACCAGGAACCAGCTGGAGGGACGGAGGGGACATGGGGGGGACATGTCCCCTGGTGGGGGCCGGGAACCAGGAACCAGGAACCAGGAACCAGGAACCAGGAACCAGGAAGGTTATAGCTGTGGACAGGAACTGTTTCCCGTAGAGGTCTGAAGGATCTACTTTGAAGGTCCCATAGGGGTCTGAAGGGTCTCCTGGAGAGGTCTGGAGGTCCTGTAGAGGTCTGGAGGATCACCCTTAGAGGTCTGAAGTAGTAGTAGAAATTTTATTGCAGACTCGTGGTCCATACAAAAACATAACATAAGACAAAATACATACAAAACATAAAACCTGTCCAGCAGGGACAGTTACAAATACAGGCTTTTAAGCCAATGTCTCCTGAGACAAGAGGAGTATCTGACACAGCTCTTCCCAGGGTCATTTATATTTACAATGATGCCATTCACAGACTCATCCAAACGGCGCATGAAACTGTGCATTACATTTCTAAGAACAGCTTGGAGAGTATTGACTCTTGCAGCTACAAACATCTCACTTGCACTGCACCATCTAGGCCTTTTGAGTAAGATTCTAATAGCATCATTATATACAACTTGAAGTTTGTGGAAGCTTACTTTTTTGTAGCTTGACCACAAGTGAGCAGTGTAGAGTGGTGAACAATAAGCTCTAAAGAGATGAATTTTCACAGCTTCTGAGCACATGCTGAACTTGCGTGCGAGGATGTTGGCCTGTGCGTACATCACTGTCCGTGGATATCATTATCATCATCCATGTGTTCTGTGATAAAATGGCCGAGATATTTGACCATACTACAAACATGGAGACCATTAAAAGATCATTTAAAATCAGGAAATATTTGCCCCTTGTCCTCTTTACTTCTACAGATTAAAACAACACTCTTACTGGCATTATACTTGATATCATTATCAATGCCATACTCAGTGCATACGTTGAGGAGCTGCTGGAGACCAGCGCTACTTGGGCTTAGCACCACCAGGTCATCTGCATACATCAAGTGATTTACTAGTTTATCACCCAGCATACAACCAGTTTTACAGGCATTCAAGAGTTTAGACAGATCATCCATGTATAAATTAAAAAGTATAGGAGACAAAATTCCCCCCTGTCTAACAACATTGGAGACACCGAAAGGGAGTGATACAGTATTGCCCCACTTAACTCTCACGTCCTGGTTTGCATACCAGTAGGCTAAGAGTTTTACTATGCTCCCAGGTACCCCTCTTTGAGTTAACTTTAAAAACAGCTTGTTGTGGTTGATGCGATCAAAAGCTTTTGACGCATCAATAAAGGAAATAAGGACTGATGAATTTTGCCCCCTATATCTGTTTACTATTTCCTTTAGTGCATAAATGCAAAGGTCAGTGCCATGCTTGGATTTAAATCCAAACTGGTTATCTGTTGAGTAGATATATTGATTTAATCTGTCTAACAGAATAATTTCCATCACCTTAGACACTATGCTCGCTAAAGCTGTAGGTCGGTAGTTGTCTATACTACTAATTTTACCAGTCTTGTCCTTTATAACTGGGACTAATAAAACAGAGAGCATGGAGTCAGGAAGCATGCCATGATACATAAAACCAGTAAAACACAATGCAAGGAGGGGATATGTTCTCACACTGGCATATTTAAGGTGCTCAGCATCAATGCCATCTAAGCCACTTGCTTTGTTATTAGATAAATTGTGTATTGCCTTATACACCTCCTGAGCAGTGATACCCATACAGTCCTTACTGTGGATGTTATCTACCTTATAAAATTCACTGTTAATACAGTTAAACAAAGTACTATAGTGCTGCCGCCACAACTCAGCTATATTGTGTGCACCTGGTGTTCCATCTACAGTACATGGTAAGGATGCTTTACTGTTGTTGAGAACTCTCACTTCTTTCCAAAAGTCAACAACATTCTTACTCAACACCTTCTTTGCCATGGAGTCAGCCCTCATATTTTGTTCATTTTTCTGTATAAATCGGACAGCATATTTAAACCTGGCATTGGTGAGCTTCTTATTCTCAAGCACCTGCCCTTGTCTATGTCTGCCAGCCCTGTCCCAGACCTTAAAGGCTTCCTGGGCTTGTGCATGATGCTCCGCTACAACCTCATTCCAACCAGGTTTGATGTTGTAGGTTTTACGGTGAAGGATCTACTTTAGAGGTCTGAAGGTCCCGTAGAGGTCTGAAGGATCTACTGTAGAGGTCTGAAGGTCCCGTAGAGGTCTGAAGGATCTACTTTAGAGGTCTGAAGGTCCCGTAGGGGTCTGAAGGATCTACTTTAGAGGTCTGAAGGTCCCGTAGGGGTCTGAAGGATCTACTTTAGAGGTCTGAAGGTCCCGTAGGGGTCTGAAGGATCTACTTTAGAGGTCTGAAGGATCTACTTTGAAGGTCCCGTAGGGGTCTGAAGGATCTCCCGTAGAGGTCTGAAGGTCCTGTAGAGGTCTGAAGAGGTCTGAAGACAACATATTTAATGTTCAAACTGATAAACTTAATTGTTTTTTGCCAAATAATAATTAACTTAGAATTTCATGGCTACAACACGTCCAGTAGAAGTTGGGAAAGGTGGCAAATAATACTGAGAAAGCTGAGAAAAGTGTGTTTTCTTACCACCAAATGGGTAAGAAAACTTCAGAAAACCACTGTCAGTAAATACAGTTCATCACTACATCAGTAAGTGTGGGTTAAAACTCTACCATGCAAAGTAAAAGCTGTTTATGAACAACATCCAGAAACGCCGCCGGGTTATCTGGGCCCGAGCTCATGTAAAATGGACTGATGCACAATGGAAAAGTGTTCTGTGGTCTGATGAGTCCACTTTTCAAATAGTTTTTGGAAACACTGGACGTCGTGTCCTCCGGACCAAAGAGGAAGCGGAAGCAAAATGTTTGAATGTTATTAAAAGGAAAGGTGATGTAACGAAGTGGTAAACATGCCCTTTCCCAACTTCTACTGCACGTGTTGCAGCAAGTTTATGAGTTTGAGCATTAAATATGTTGTCTTTGTAGTGTATTCAATTGAATATGGGTTGAAAAGGATTGTCAAATCATGTATTTAGTTTTTATTTACATTTTACACAATTTCCCAACTTCAACCAAATCCGGTTTGTACTTTAGAGGTCTGAAGTTAGGAGCTCTGGACGTCTCTGCTTCAACTGTCCAGCTGGACCTGGATGAAGGAGGACAGTTGGACGTCAACCCCGGACCTGTGACGGTTGGTGGAGACCAGGAGACCAGGATCCCCCGGGTTCCTGACCCCGGACCGTAGGAGCCCGTTACCGTGGTTCAGGTCTGAGCTGCTAACGCTCAAAGTGCTGGACAGAAAATTGTCTGAAAGGGTTTTTTTTTTTCCTGCTGATAAGTGAAGCTAATTAAATGTGCAAACATCAGGTGTGTGTTTGGGTGCGTGTAGCAACGGTGTGCTGTGTGTGTCCAGGTTTAATTAAATGAGCTGCCACCCCCGTGGAGGAGTTATTACGGAGGTGACGGAGGCCTCCCGGACAGTGACTGAACACACACAGCGTTCATTTAGTGTGTCTCCGTTCGGCTAGCCTGAGCGCGGGTGTGTGCGCGAGCGGCTAATGACGCCTCCAGGTGTAGCTCCATATCCGTCTGGCGTTTTATTAGACCCTGACTGCAAGGAGTAATTAACTTCCTGCCGAGAACATGTTTGCTCCTGCGTGGATGTTATAAAGGAAGATATTAGCACGTCGAGGTCACATTCACTTTTCCATTCAAGAGGCCGCAGAAATCCTTGATGGGCGTCTGATGTGCCAGAAAATCCCCCGACATCCGTGTAAAACACATTATCAGCACCACATTATGCTCGTTTCACATTTTAACTGTGTTTTGGACGGCAGTTGGATCAAATACTTCTGGTCTGAAGGGAAAGACCACAATAAGAGGTTGTTATAGGGGTATTGGTGTAGCAGCTAAAAGAGTTCCACCATATATGTGTAGATGTATGTATGTATGTATGTATATTATATATATATATATTGGGGTTTGGATTTTTTAGCCTCCGATCACTTGAGTTTGAGTTTCTGCCGATCCCGATTTTTCACTTTTTTATCATCACTTTTTTTGGCTCCCGATACATTTCCGATACGTTTTCCCGATCAGATACATTTTGGCAATGAATTAAGTAAAAAAGTAAAGTACAAAAAGTAAAGTAAATTAAGTAAAAACATGTATTGTCCATTCTCTCCAACATGGACATGTATTTCTTTTCACTGACTGCATCATTGGATCAAAACAAAGCTTATCAGCTCTGGTGCCACAAAATGTAGAAACATGAAATTTTAAACTAAAACAAAAAGCGCAGAATAGTGCAATCACAAAAATAAATCAATTTCACTTCAAAAGGAGGTAGTTTACCTACTAGGTTCAAAAGTTGAATGACATCCAGTCAAACTCACAATAAGAAAATTAAAATACATTTTGGCTTAACCTTAGTGCAGAATTCTCAACAGCATGAAGTGAATAGCAGCAGATATTCATCCCAGCTGTTATAGTTTTCTGTCACTGTGTTGTAATGATGTCACGCAGAGCAAAGGACAGTTTAAGATTAAGATTCCCAGAATATTCTAATTTTTTGAGATAGGATATTTGAGTTTTCTTAAACTGTAAGCCATGATCAACAATATTAAAATAATAAAGGCTTGCAATATTTCAGTTGATTTGTAATGAATCCAGAATGGATGACATTTTTGCATTACAGAAAATAAAGAACTTAAAGCTGGGCATACACTGTGCGATATTTTAAATCGATTGATTCAGCCCCATCTCAAACTGCACGACTAGATCACGGAGTTCAAAAGTTCAGAGCCCACGATTTATGGTCTCACACTGTACGACCCGATGCTCTGATGCTCCGTCTGCTCACACTATACGATCATAATCGTCCCGTCGGACCTCTGTTACTGGAACTCAAGGCCGGTTTTGGGGCAGGGGTGGGCTGTGTCCACCCAAACGTACGTCCTGCCCACCCGATCAAAGGTTATGGGAATCCTTTATTTTTTTATAATTTTATATATACATATTAAAAAAATCCCAAAATATCTGTACCGTTTCGTCGTGAGGTGTTACTCTCTCGTCGTTACCCCACGTTTACTGCACGAGGCACGAGCAACGATTGGGTCGAAACCGGCCCCGATCAAAAAAAAGTCGCACGACTGGAAAATCGGCTCAAATCGAGCCGATAATCGCACAGTGTCTGCCCGGCTTTATCACAATATTCTAATTTTCTGAGACAGTCCTGTATATACTGAAAATAGATAACCCGGCAGCGTTTCTGGATGTTGTTCATAAACGGCTTTTGCTTTGCATGGTAGAGTTTTAACCTGCACTTACTGATGTAGTGACCAACTGTATTTACTGACAATGGTTTTCTACAGTGTTTTCCTGAGCCCATTTGGTGAAATCCTTTACACACTCATGTGGGTTTTTAAGGCAGTGCCGTCTGAGGGGTCGAAGGTCACGGTCTTCAGTCTTGGTTTCCGGCCGTGGCGCTTACGTGCAGTGATTTCACCAGATTCTCTGAACCTTTTGATGATATTATGGACCGTAGATGTTGAAATCCCTAAATTCCTTGCAATTTTGCTTTGAGAAATGTTCTTAAACTGTTCAACTATTTTCTCACGCAGTTGTGGACAAAGTGGTGACCCTCGCCCCATCCTGGCTTGTGAATGACTGAGCATGTTTGGGGAGGCTCCTTTTATACCCAATCATGGAACCCACCTGTTCCCAATCAGCCTGGTCACATGTGGGATGTTCCTAATAGGTGTTTGATGAGCTTTTCTCAGCTTTCTCAGGATTTTTTGCCACCTTTCCCAACTTCTACTGGACGTGTTGCAGCCATGAAATTCTAAGTTAATTATTATTTGGCAAAAAACAATGAAGTTTATCAGTTTGAACATTAAATATGTTGTCTTTGTAGTGTATTCAATTGAATATAGGTTGAAAAGGTGGACAGGAATCTGGAGGAATATTTCATACAAGTGCTTGAGAATGTTTCATCAAACAACAAATACTTTGTGAGCCAGAAACATTCATGGAGCCACTTGTTCCCACAGAGAAAGCAACACAAATATTTTTTAAATGCCAAAAGACTCAGGTATTAATCATCAGGACGAGAATGTCAGGTCCATTTTTAGACCTGCTGTGCTGCTTTCTGCACACGGACCTGCCGGAGCAGCGCGTGTCTGATCCTGGGAGGGTGAGCGGTTCAGACAGGCCCCTGAGGCCCCGGGCCATGAGGACCCGGCCCTGCTCACGGGGGCCGGTCTGCAGGAGCCCCCCCACATCTGTCAGTGCAGGAGCCCCCCCCACATCTGTCAGTGCAGGAGCCCCCCCACATCTGTCAGTGCAGGCGTCACACTGCAGCCGTCAGCAAACTCAGACAGGAAACACCGGGACGTTTGAGTCCCAGCACTAAGGCCACAGTGAGTGCGTTTACATGGGAAGTTTAATTCCTCTTTAATTCAGAATTAAAATTAAATCAGATTTAAAATGAGTAAAAATTACCATGTAAACACCTAATTCCAAATGAAAATGGCCATTCCGAATTAAACTTAATTCCGAAGTAAGTGGCTGGTTTATTCCGATTTTAAATCCCAATAGAATAATTCCGCGATCATGTATACACTCATTCCTCTTTAAATTAATTCCGGTCTTTCTTTCTGCTCGTTCCCTCGCCCGTCTGTCTCCATGACACTTATATTCCATGCTGGGCTTGTTTTCTAAACAAAGTTTCAAGATGCAGCAGCAGTAAACGGTGGTCAAGAGCAGAGACCATTTATTTAATAAATAGCTTGGAGCTTCTCTCCTCTGTGGGGTTGCTGGTGGCCTGGGTTCCGGGATCTTCCGTGTCGGCCCCTGGTCTCGCGGGTGGCGGGTTTGCCCCCCCCCCCCCCTCCTCCCCCACTATAGATACATATATATATATATATATATATATATATATATATATATATATATATATATATATATATATATATATATATATATATATATATATATATATATATATATATATATATATATATATTCATACATGCACACACACACACACTTAGCCACACATACATATACACACTCACACACACACACACACACACACACACACACACACACACACACACACACACACACACACACACACACACATACAGCCACTCAGTCATATACATATACACACACACATACACACACATAGCCACACACACACATATACAGCCACACAAACATATACATACACACACATACACACACAAACACATACACACACACACACACACACACACACACACACACACACACACACACACACACACACATACACATAGCCACACAGACATGTACATACACATGCATGTATACACACACACACACACACACACACACACACACACACTCACGCACACATACACATATATATATTCATACACACACACACACTTAGCCACACATACATATACACGCTCATACACACATACATCCACTCAGTCATATACATATACACACACACATACACACACACACACACACACACACACACACATAGCCACACAGACATGTACATACACACACACACACACACACACACACACACACACACACACATAGCCACACAGACATGTACATACACACGCATGTATACACACACATACACATACACACACACATAGTCATATATTCGTTTTGTGGTTTTTGTTGCAGATTTCCAGTGCTTGACGTGAGGCCTCCGTGTGTTCTTGCTTCCTGGATTGGCAGTGGATGTCACCATATGTGGAGTCGAATGTCTGACTCAACCCTAAAAACAGCTCCTACAACAAGATGAGCTGCTGTTCCCCCTCAATCATCAGATGAGTCCAGTCTTTTCTGACAGGCAGATTCCAGTCCGTCCTCCCCTATTACAACCAACACCGGGGCCCCAGGGGAGTGTTATTTCTGCTGTTCTGTTCATCTTTTACACAAATGTATGTAAACTAGGGCTGTCAGTTTAGCACGTTAATTAGACCAATTAATTACACTGCTAATTAACGCGTTGTGAAAATTAACTAAGTCATTAATGATGAGTGGCAAAATGGGCGAGTATTTGAAATTTGGGCCATTGAGGGACCCGTAGGCCACTCAGATCTTTGCTGGGGCCTTTGAACGGCTAGTTTATGTATAAAAATAAAGAAGACGGGACTATCAACAGGAACGCGGTGATTTGTACATTTTGGAAAAAAGAATTTTCCTATAACTAACTAACTAACTAACTGACTAACCCCTGATGACCTGATCATCTCCAGACCTGCGTCTTGGTTTTCTGCAGCTTTTAAGGAGCCTGTGCTCGAACCAGGCAGCTTTTGTAGTAATATTAGACCTGAATAAAATTTTATCAATGCATTTGATCGGTGTTTGAATTATATTAGAGTCTCCTGGTGAGACGGTTATATATGTATATGTATGTATATATGTATGTCCTTGTTCTTATTCATAATTTGAGCGAGTGGGGCGCATTTAGAAGTTAAACAACAGAGGCCCCAGAATTGAACCTTGAGGAACTCCACGTGTTATTTTTGTTAACTCAGATTTGTACCTAAAGACAAAAAAAATCACAAAAAATACAAAAAATTAGGTCTTGAGAGATAATGGCAGTAAATCCAGGATATCCATAAAAGCAGAGCCTGACGGACATATTCGACGATGTGGTTCATCTTGGGGGGTTTTATTTAAACTAAGTTGTGACTTCCTGCTTGTGGTCATCTCTTCCAGATGTCAGATACCCAACACCTTCTGTTTGAAGAAAGTGGCTCCCGGTTCATAGGTAGGTGGGTTGCAGGGTCTAAACCCGTAACAGGTAAATGTTCGTCCTAAATGTTCGTCCTAGATCAGATGTTAAAGGAGTAAAGTTGCTTTAGTCAACGAAAATTATGAGTAAATATCGTCGTCAATTAACCTTAATCACCTGAGGCAAAACGAGACGCAACGAAAATGCTGGTCATGTGACGATAACGATAATTAAATATATAATGCAATATCGTAGAGGAATAAAAACCAAACTAAAATGTTGATTACAAAATAAAAACTCGGCTAAAATGTGTCTTCATTTTCGTTGACCAAAACGAGACCAAATGTTCTACCAAAGATCATTAATGTGCAGGTTTTCATTAGTTTCCTCTTGTTTAGTCTTTAAACCAGTTTAGTCGTTAGATCTTTGGATCCACTTTCCTACAAAGATGTGGAAAAGAAAACCCAATGTATCGTCGGAAAAGAAAACGATGGGGAGAAATGTGGAAAAATAAATATGTTGTAAACTCAAATTAGAGTCTTCTTCTGTATCTGGAATGAATGTATTCTTGAGTCTATAAGGTAACAATAATATAATAATAAGATAACCTTGTTTGAATTGTAAAATGGGTTTGGCTAAATACAATCTTTGACTAAAACTAGACTAAAATGGACAATTCAGACTAAAATAAGGCTAAAATGCTGGAGCCGCAAAAAATGAAAAGTCTTGTATCAGCCTTAGAATGAAGGCAACACATGCTGCATGTTTCTATATTAGTTATAACTGGGGGAAGATTTTTTTTTCATTATGCACTTCGAGAAAAAAGTCGAAATGTCGAGAAAAAAGTCTAAATGTCGAGATTAATGTTGAAGTACAATTTTGAGAAAAAAGTTGAAATGTTGAGAAAAAAGTCGAAATGTCGAGAAAAAGTCAAAATTTTGAGAAAAAGGACGAAATGTCGAGAAGGAAAGGAAAAAGGAAGAAAAAAAAGAAGAAAAAAAAGAAAAAAAACAAGAAAAAAAGGAAAAAAACAAGAAAAAAATAGAAAAAAGAAAAAGGAAAAAAAAGAGAAAAAAAAGGAAAAAAAGAAGAAAAAAAGGAAAAAAAAGGTCAAACATTTTTGAAAAAGCTCCAGGAGCCACTAGGGCGGCGCTAAAGAGCCGCATGCGGCTCTAGAGCCGCGGGTTGCCGACCCCTGGACTAGACTAAAACTAGAATTGAAACAGACTCACAACAACAACACTAGTGAGGAGTCTTCAGTGCTCGTGATCGATAACTGTTCCTCCAGTTTCTTTC
>NC_084596.1:7124491-7146991 GCF_033807715.1 Cololabis saira | reverse complement strand
TACAGGAAAGTCTTACAGGAAACATTATCCTGGTGAATGTTACAGGAAAGTCTTATAGGAAACATTATCATGGTGAATGTTACAGGAAACATTATCCTGGTGAATGTTACAGGAAACATTATCCTGATGACTGTTACAGGAAAGTGTTACAGGAAATATTATCCTGGTGAATGTTACAGGAAAGTCTTACAGGAAACATTATCCTGGTGAATGTTACAGGAAAGTCTTATAGGAAACATTATCATGGTGAATGTTACAGGAAACATTATCCTGGTGAATGTTACAGGAAACATTATCCTGATGACTGTTACAGGAAAGTGTTACAGGAAATATTATCCTGGTGAATGTTACAGGAAAGTCTTACAGGAAACATTATCCTGGTGAATGTTACAGGAAACATTATCCTGGTGAATGTTACAGGAAACATTATCCTGGTGAATGTTACAGGAAAGTGTTACAGGAAACATTATCATGGTGAATGTTACAGGAAACATTATCATGGTGAATGTTACAGGAAAGTGTTACAGGAAACATTATCATGGTGAATGTTACAGGAAACATTATCATGGTGAATGTTACAGGAAAGTGTTACAGGAAACATTATCATGGTGAATGTTACAGGAAACATTATCATAGTGAATGTTACAGGAAACATTATCCTGGTGAATGTTACAGGAAAGTCTTACAGGAAAGTCTTACAGGAAACACTATCATGGCAGGTGTTACAGGAAAGTGTTACAGGAAACATTATCCTGGTGAGTGTTACAGGAAAGTGTTACAGGAAACATTATCCTGGTGACTGTTACAGGAAAGTGTTACAGGAAACATTATCATGGTGAATGTTACAGGAAACATTATCCTGGTGAATGTTACAGGAAACATTATCATGGTGAATGTTACAGGAAAGTGTTACAGGAAACATTATCATGGTGAATGTTACAGGAAACATTATCATAGTGAATGTTACAGGAAACATTATCCTGGTGAGTGTTACAGGAAACATTATCCTGGTGAGTGTTACAGGAAAGTCTTACAGGAAAGTCTTACAGGAAACACTATCCTGGTGAATGTTAAAGGAAACATTATCCTGGTGAGTGTTACAGGAAAGTGTTACAGGAAACATTATCCTGGTGAATGTTGCAGGAAACATTATCCTGATGACTGTTACGGGAAAGTGTTACAGGAAACATTATCCTGGTGAATGTTAAAGGAAACATTATCCTGGTGAATGTTAAAGGAAACATTATCCTGGTGAATGTTACAGGAAACATTATCCTGGTGAATGTTACAGGAAAGTGTTACAGGAAACATTATCATGGTGAATGTTACAGGAAACATTATCATGGTGAATGTTACAGGAAAGTGTTACAGGAAACATTATCATGGTGAATGTTACAGGAAACATTATCATGGTGAATGTTACAGGAAAGTGTTACAGGAAACCTTATCCTGGTGAATGTTACAGGAAAGTGTTACAGGAAACATTATCATGGTGAATGTTACAGGAAACATTATCATGGTGAATGTTACAGGAAAGTGTTACAGGAAACATTATCATGGTGAATGTTACAGGAAACATTATCATGGTGAATGTTACAGGAAAGTGTTACAGGAAACATTATCATGGTGAATGTTACAGGAAACATTATCATAGTGAATGTTACAGGAAACATTATCCTGGTGAATGTTACAGGAAAGTCTTACAGGAAAGTCTTACAGGAAACACTATCATGGCAGGTGTTACAGGAAAGTGTTACAGGAAACATTATCCTGGTGAATGTTACAGGAAACATTATCCTGGTGAATGTTACAGGAAACATTATCCTGGTGAATGTTACAGGAAACATTATCCTGGTGAGTGTTACAGGAAAGTGTTACAGGAAACATTATCCTGGTGAGTGTTACAGGAAAGTGTTACAGGAAACATTATCCTGGTGACTGTTACAGGAAAGTGTTACAGGAAACATTATCATGGTGAATGTTACAGGAAACATTATCCTGGTGAATGTTACAGGAAACATTATCATGGTGAATGTTACAGGAAAGTGTTACAGGAAACATTATCATGGTGAATGTTACAGGAAACATTATCATAGTGAATGTTACAGGAAACATTATCCTGGTGAATGTTACAGGAAAGTCTTACAGGAAAGTCTTACAGGAAACACTATCATGGCAGGTGTTACAGGAAAGTCTTACAGGAAACACTATCCTGGTGAATGTTAAAGGAAACATTATCCTGGTGAGTGTTACAGGAAAGTGTTACAGGAAACATTATCCTGGTGAATGTTGCAGGAAACATTATCCTGATGACTGTTGCAGGAAACATTATCCTGATGACTGTTACGGGAAAGTGTTACAGGAAACATTATCCTGGTGAATGTTAAAGGAAACATTATCCTGGTGAATGTTAAAGGAAACATTATCCTGGTGAATGTTACAGGAAACATTATCCTGGTGAATGTTAAAGGAAACATTATCCTGGTGAATGTTAAAGGAAACATTATCCTGGTGAATGTTACAGGAAACATTATCCTGGTGAATGTTACAGGAAACATTATCCCGGTGAATGTTACAGGAAACATTATCCTGGTGAATGTTACAGGAAAGTGTTACAGGAAACATTATCCTGGCGAATGTTGCAGGAAAGTGTTACAGGAAACATTATCCTGGTGAATGTTACAGGAAAGTGTTACAGGAAACATTATCCTGGCGAATGTTGCAGGAAAGTGTTACAGGAAACATTATCCTGGTGAATGTTGCAGGAAAGTGTTACAGGAAACATTATCCTGGTGAATGTTGCAGGAAAGTGTTACAGGAAACATTATCCTGGTGAATGTTATAGGAAACATTATCCTGGATGGATGGATTAACAGATTGTGGCTGAACAGATGATGGATGGATGGATGTTGGATGGATGGATGGATTAATGGATGGTTGGATGGATGATTGATGGATGGATGGATGGTGGATGGATGGATGTTGAATGGATGGATGGATGGATGGATGGATGGATGGATGGATGGATGGATGGATGGATGGATGGATGGATGGATGGATGGATGGATGGATAGATGGATGGATGGATAGATGGATGGATGGATGGATGGACGGATGGATGGATGGACGGATGATGGATAGATGATGAATGGATGAATGATGGATGGATGAATGATGAATGGATGAATGATGGATGGATGATGGTTGGAAGACGCTGTCGCCCCCCCCTGCGAGGCTGATGTTGTCGTGGTAACATGTTTATGTGATGAAGGACTGTCTGTTGGACCGGAGACTCTCATGTCCAACCACCGGAGACGGTTACAGCATCCCATAATAATGCTCCTCTACGGCGGCTGCTGATGCGTGTCCCTGCTGGCGTTGCATTAACAATAACATTCGTCCAAGTTGAGCATTTCGTCGTAAAACCGTCAGGAATCGATCCAGAAGAAGTTCCTGGGGATTAAATGTGGACATAAAAGTGTCGGTGAAATGTGTAAAAGTCAATAGGGCTGTTAGTCCACACACACACACACACACACACACACACACACACACACACACACACACACACACATCTGCACCTGTGCGGTTATCGGTCCTGACACCGCCGATGATGGTTCTACCTCAACAGCGTGTCTTAATTAAAAAGATTGCCGCCGTTATACGACGTTGACGGTTCCTGCGTTCAGCGATAAGGTGGAAGTGGTCGCCGCCGCCGCGGGGCGGGGTGGGGGGGGCGACTCGTGATGAACCACCGCCGCCGTGACCCCACTAACATCTCTGAAATGTCAAATGGTTCAACTGAAGTACTTTTCTTTTCTGACCAATTAAAAGTAAAGAAGACAAACTTGAAGAGATTCTCCAGCGTCAGCAGAAACCAGGAACCACATCCTCACAATTCGGTTCTTTACCGATTCTCATTTAGAAAAAGGTTCCGTGCGTGTGCACAAACGTTTAGCGTGTTGGTTTCCTCCTGACAAAACGTATTTTTTTACTTTTTATTAACTGAAATGTAACCAGACTTTCGAGTGTTTGTATCACTTGGGCACCGTGTTTACTACTGACCGCTACGCAACGTCAGCTATGCAATTTAGGCTACATAATTTAGGCTACACAACTTAGGCTACGCAACGTCAGCTACGCAACCTAATCTACAAAACGTAAGCTACGCAACGTAAGCTACGCAACGTAAGCTACGTAACGTAAACTACACAACGTAAGCTGCACGACTTCAGCTACGCAACGTCAGCTACGCAACCTAATCTACAAAACGTAAGCTACGCAACGTAAGCTACGTAACGTAAGCTACGCAACGTAAGCTACGTAACGTAAACTACACAACGTAAGCTGCACGACTTCAGCTACGCAACGTCAGCTACGCGACTTAAACTACGCAACTTAGGCTACGCAATTTAGACTATGCAACGTCAGCTACGCAACCTAAGCCACGCAATGTAAGCTACGCAACGTAACCACGCGACGTAAACTTAAACTACGTGACTTAAACTACACAACTTAGGCTATGCAACTTAGGGTTCGCAATGTAAGCTACGCAACGTAACCGCGCGACTTAAGCTACGTGACTTAAACTACGTGACTTAAACTACACAACTTAGGCTATGCAATTTAGGCTACGAAATGTAAGCTACAAAACGTAAGCTACGCAACGTAAACTATGCGACTTCAGCTACGCAACGTCAGCTACACGACTTAAACTACACAACTTAGGCTACACAACCTAATCTACGCAATTTAGGCTACACAATTTAGGCTACGCAACGTCAGCTACGCAAAGTAAGCTATGCAACGTAACCACGCGACGTAAGCTACGTGACTTAAACTACACAACTTAGGCTATGCAACTTAGGTTATGCAATGTGAGCTACGCAACGTCAGCTACGCAACCTAAACTATGCAACGTGAGCTACGCAACGTGAGCTACGCAACGTGAGCTACGCAATGTCAGCTACGCAACATCAGCTACGCAACGTTAGTTACGCAATGTAAGCTACGCAACGTAAATTACGTGACGTAAATTACGCAACTTAGGCTATGCAACGTAAGCTACGCTACATGAGCTACGAAACCTAAGCTACACAACCTAAACTATACAACGTCAGCTACACAACGTCAGTTACACAACAATTCGCAAACGATTCCAAGGAATTGAAACACTCTGAACCTTTTCTGAACAGGAACCAGTTCTGAACAGGACCCGGTTGTGAACAGGAACCGGTTCTTGTTCAGAACCGGTTCTTCACCAGCACTAACTCTGGTCCGCATCATTGGTCAGTAATTAAAGTTGCTGCTGATTGGTAGCTGGGGTGAGGGGGCGTGTCCAGTCAGCTGCCGGGCTCCACCCACTTCCCTGAGGTGGGCGGAGTCAGCTCCTCCCCCAGACCACACCTGGACTTCAGCACAGCCAATCACAAACCTACCTGTGACATCACAGACAGCCGTCCAATCAGGGGCGCCGGTCCCGCCCACGTAGTTGTTTATGGAGATTTGATTGATTTGATTGGATCCTTCATGACCAGCTAGACAAGCACATCCCGATCTGCTGGACTTTAATTTAAAAGTTATAAAAGTTTCAAGACTGCAAACTTTAAAACTGGGTAAAAAGACAAGTTAACAACGAGCAAAGGATGTAAAATGAACGACGTCTGGTCACGGTGGAGGTATCGGCTAGTGGATCCTATAAAAGAAAGGTGTTTTATTGAGTTTTATTGAGTTTTATTGAGTTTTTATTGAGTTTTATTGAGTTGACTTTAAGAATCGTGTGTTTAACTGTCGGGAATGGTGAGATAAGGGATGAATACGAGATTAAGTGATCAGAAAAGCGTGACACAGATGTGGGGAAGTGGAGGTGGAGGTGGAGGTGGAGGGGGGGGGGGGGTTCCTGGGGGCGTCACATCACTGTCCCCGCCCCCTCGGTGACGTCAGCGGCAGAAACTCTTTAAAGAGCCGCCTGGACGCAGCGCAGCAGCTTCTCCCGAACCCGTCCGTCCGCGGCGGCTTGATCCTCAGCATCTTCCTCAGCATCCTCCTCATCCTCAGCATCCTCAGCATCAGCACCCGCCGGTCCAGGCGCGTCCAGGGCTCCAGGCTCCGTCTCCAGAAAAGTTTGGACCGAGGACGCAGAGAGACGCGCTCAGACCCAGAGGTGAGATGACTCCAGGTCCGGGGTCGACCTGGTCCTAGACCGGGATCTGGTCCTCAGGTTTCTGATCTGATCCTCAGACAGGTGTCGTGCCAAAAAGTGAATCCTGCCAGAATCTGATTTCTCCCCTGAAAATGGGTCTTTTTTACCTGCTTCATAATACAAACACTAGAGCTCACAGGATAGCTTTTAACTCTTTTAAAGGACCATTACAACATAAAATAGGCATTTTCACCTGACAAAAATTGATTGAAGGCCAAATAATGAAAAGTTGTTTCTGCCTAAATATGAATTGATCTCATTCTTGAGTTTAATAATCTGAAAATCTGACGTTTTAGCGCAACGGGCTGCTGTGCGCGCTCCCGCGGCCACAAATCAGATTCTGGCAGGCAATCACTTTTTGGCACGACACCTGGATCTGGTCTGATCCTCAGGTCCGAGGGTCGGAGATAAAGTCTTAACGCGCTTCTCCAACAGTCGAGACAGAATCTGTTTTTTAACTTCCTCGCAAAAATCTGACTGATTAAATTAACGTCACCAGAGAATTGAATTTACAAGAATATTTTATTATTATTCATTTTTGATGCTTTTAAATGTGTTTTACTTCAAACTGACATGTAAAATTTTAAATTTTAAATCCTTGATTTCTAAATTAGCTAAATAATTGCTTGAAATATTTGCATTTAAACGTATTAACAAAGACTTGAGGGTGGAAATGCAGAAATGTGGAGTTAAATCATTTAAAGATAGCTTGATATAAAAATACAATACTACTACTTCTAATAATAATGATACGAAAATAATAATGACATAATAATAATAACAGTAATAATAATAATAATAATAATAATAATAATAATAATAATAATAATGTTCTGGAGAATAATAAAAGAAACAATCATATCTACAACCAGAACGTAAAAAAACGGGTAAAAAAAGAGTTAAATAAAATAGACATTTAAAAACCCGAATAGAAGTAGGGGATATGGAATATAAAAATATATATTTATAACATTTGAAAGTGATAAACTAGGCAGCTTTTGCTAACTAAGAAAATTCTATACAGTAGTAATTATAAAGCGTCTCTTACAACACAAGTCTCCAGAGACCAGAACACGACCGATCAAGTCTTACATGAACAACGGCAGATAAAACTCCCCTTTGAGGGAAGGAGCCTGGACCAGGACCTGGACGTGGACCAGGACCGGGACCTGGACCAGGACCTGGACCGGAAGGGGGGGGGCGGGGGGGGGGGGGGGGGGTCAGTTCTACTAGTCCTGGTTTCAGATCTACTAGTCCTGGTTTCAGTTCTACTAGTCCTGGTTTCAGTTCTACTAGTCCTGGTTTCAGTTCTACTAGTCCTGGTTTCAGTTACTAGTCCTGGTTTCAGATCTACTAGTCCTGGTTTCAGTTCTACTAGTCCTGGTTTCAGTTACTAGTCCTGGTTTCAGTTCTACTAGTCCTGGTTTCAGGTCTACTAGTCCTGGTTTCAGATCTACTAGTCCTGGTTTCAGTTCTACTAGTCCTGGTTTCAGTTCTACTAGTCCTGGTTTCAGGTCTACTAGTCCTGGTTTCAGGTCTACTAGTCCTGGTTTCAGGTCTACTAGTCCTGGTTTCAGTTCTACTAGTCCTGGTTTCAGATCTACTAGTCCTGGTTTCAGATTTACTAGTCCTGGTTTCAGTTACTAGTCCTGGTTTCAGATCTACTAGTCCTGGTTTCAGTTACTAGTCCTGGTTTCAGTTACTAGTCCTGGTTTCAGGTCTACTAGTCCTGGTTTCAGTTACTAGTCCTGGTTTCAGTTCTACTAGTCCTGGTTTCAGTTACTAGTCCTGGTTTCAGGTCTACTAGTCCTGGTTTCAGATCTACTAGTCCTGGTTTCAGGTTTACTAGTCCTGGTTTCAGGTCTACTAGTCCTGGTTTCAGGTCTACTAGTCCTGGTTTCAGGTCTACTAGTCCTGGTTTCAGTTCTACTAGTCCTGGTTTCAGTTCTACTAGTCCTGGTTTCAGGTCTACTAGTCCTGGTTTCAGATCTACTAGTCCTGGTTTCAGGTCTACTAGTCCTGGTTTCAGGTCTACTAGTCCTGGTTTCAGTTCTACTAGTCCTGGTTTCAGGTCTACTAGTCCTGGTTTCAGATCTACTAGTCCTGGTTTCAGTTCTACTAGTCCTGGTTTCAGTTCTACTAGTCCTGGTTTCAGTTCTACTAGTCCTGGTTTCAGTTCTACTAGTCCTGGTTTCAGTTACTAGTCCTGGTTTCAGATCTACTAGTCCTGGTTTCAGTTCTACTAGTCCTGGTTTCAGTTACTAGTCCTGGTTTCAGGTCTACTAGTCCTGGTTTCAGTTCTACTAGTCCTGGTTTCAGGTCTACTAGTCCTGTTTTCAGATCTACTAGTCCTGGTTTCAGTTCTACTAGTCCTGGTTTCAGTTACTAGTCCTGGTTTCAGTTACTAGTCCTGGTTTCAGTTACTAGTCCTGGTTTCAGGTCTACTAGTCCTGGTTTCAGTTACTAGTCCTGGTTTCAGTTAGACTAGTCCTGGTTTCAGTTACTAGTCCTGGTTTCAGGTCTACTAGTCCTGGTTTCAGATCTACTAGTCCTGGTTTCAGATCTACTAGTCCTGGTTTCAGGTTTACTAGTCCTGGTTTCAGTTCTACTAGTCCTGGTTTCAGATCTACTAGTCCTGGTTTCAGGTCTACTAGTCCTGGTTTCAGGTCTACTAGTCCTGGTTTCAGATCTACTAGTCCTGGTTTCAGTTCTACTAGTCCTGGTTTCAGTTACTAGTCCTGGTTTCAGGTCTACTAGTCCTGGTTTCAGTTCTACTAGTCCTGGTTTCAGGTCTACTAGTCCTGGTTTCAGATCTACTAGTCCTGGTTTCAGATCTACTAGTCCTGGTTTCAGGTTTACTAGTCCTGGTTTCAGTTCTACTAGTCCTGGTTTCAGATCTACTAGTCCTGGTTTCAGTTACTAGTCCTGGTTTCAGGTCTACTAGTCCTGGTTTCAGGTCTACTAGTCCTGGTTTCAGATCTACTAGTCCTGGTTTCAGTTACTAGTCCTGGTTTCAGGTCTACTAGTCCTGGTTTCAGGTCTACTAGTCCTGGTTTCAGATCTACTAGTCCTGGTTTCAGTTACTAGTCCTGGTTTCAGTTACTAGTCCTGGTTTCAGGTCTACTAGTCCTGGTTTCAGGTCTACTAGTCCTGGTTTCAGATCTACTAGTCCTGGTTTCAGTTCTACTAGTCCTGGTTTCAGTTACTAGTCCTGGTTTCAGGTCTACTAGTCCTGGTTTCAGATCTACTAGTCCTGGTTTCAGATCTACTAGTCCTGGTTTCAGGTTTACTAGTCCTGGTTTCAGTTCTACTAGTCCTGGTTTCAGATCTACTAGTCCTGGTTTCAGTTACTAGTCCTGGTTTCAGGTCTACTAGTCCTGGTTTCAGCTCTACTAGTCCTGGTTTTGGTTCTACTAGTCCTGGTTTCAGTTCTACTAGTCCTGGTTTCAGTTCTACTAGTCCTGGTTTCAGATCTACTAGTCCTGGTTTCAGATCTACTAGTCCTGGTTTCAGTTCTACTAGTCCTGGTTTCAGTTCTACTAGTCCTGGTTTCAGGTCTACTAGTCCTGGTTCCAGTTACTAGTCCTGGTTTCAGATCTACTAGTCCTGGTTTCAGTTCTACTAGTCCTGGTTTCAGGTCTACCAGTCCTGGTTTCAGCTCTACTAGTCCTAGTTTCAGGTCTACTAGTCCTGGTTTCAGGTCTACTAGTCCTGGTTTCAGATCTACTAGTCCTGGTTTCAGGTCTACTAGTCCTGGTTTCAGATCTACTAGTCCTGGTTTCAGATCTACTAGTCCTGGTTTCAGGTTTACTAGTCCTGGTTTCAGTTCTACTAGTCCTGGTTTTAGATCTACTAGTCCTGGTTTCAGTTACTAGTCCTGGTTTCAGGTCTACTAGTCCTGGTTTCAGCTCTACTAGTCCTGGTTTTGGTTCTACTAGTCCTGGTTTCAGTTCTACTAGTCCTGGTTTCAGATCTACTAGTCCTGGTTTCAGCTCTACTAGTCCTGGTTTTGGTTCTACTAGTCCTGGTTTCAGTTCTACTAGTCCTGGTTTCAGATCTACTAGTCCTGGTTTCAGATCTACTAGTCCTGGTTTCAGTTCTACTAGTCCTGGTTTCAGTTCTAGTCCTGGTTTCAGTTCTACTAGTCCTGGTTTCAGGTCTACTAGTCCTGGTTTCAGTTCTACTAGTCCTGGTTTCAGGTCTACTAGTCCTGGTTTCAGTTCTACTAGTCCTGGTTTCAGTTACTAGTCCTGGTTTAATTTCTACTAGTCCTGGTTTCAGTTACTAGTCCTGGTTTCAGTTCTACTAGTCCTGGTTTCAGGTCTACTAGTCCTGGTTTCAGTTCTACTAGTCCTGGTTTCAGTTCTACTAGTCCTGGTTTCAGTTACTAGTCCTGGTTCCAGTTCTACTAGTCCTGGTTTCAGCTCTACTAGTCCTGGTTTCAGTTACTAGTCCTGGTTTCAGGTCTACTAGTCCTGGTTTCAGCTCTACTAGTCCTGGTTTCAGTTACTAGTCCTGGTTTCAGGTCTACTAGTCCTGGTTTCAGATCTACTAGTCCTGGTTTCAGTTACTAGTCCTGGTTCCAGTTCTACTAGTCCTGGTTTCAGATCTACTAGTCCTGGTTTCAGTTCTACTAGTCCTGGTTTCAGTTACTAGTCCTGGTTCCAGTTCTACTAGTCCTGGTTTCAGTTACTAGTCCTGGTTTCAGGTTTCCTAGTCCTGGTTTCAGTTCTACTAGTCCTGGTTTCTACTAGTCCTGGTTCCAGTTCTACTAGTCCTGGTTTCAGTTCTACTAGTCCCGGTTTCAGTTACTAGTCCTGGTTTCAGGTCTACTAGTCCTGGTTCCAGTTCTACTAGTCCTGGTTTCAGTTACTAGTCCTGGTTTCAGTTCTACTAGTCCTAGTTTCAGCTCTACTAGTCCTGGTTTCAGGTATACTAGTCCTGGTTTCAGATCTACTAGTCCTGGTTTCAGTTACTAGTCCTGGTTTCAGGTCTACTAGTCCTGGTTTCAGGTCCACTAGTCCTGGTTTCAGGTCTACTAGTCCTAGTTTCAGCTCTACTAGTCCTGGTTTCAGGTATACTAGTCCTGGTTTCAGATCTACTAGTCCTGGTTTCAGTTCTACTAGTCCTAGTTTCAGTTACTAGTCCTGGTTTCAGGTCTACTAGTCCTGGTTTCAGTTCTACTAGTCCTGGTTTCAGTTACTAGTCCTGGTTTCAGGTCTACTAGTCCTGGTTTCAGTTCTACTAGTCCTGGTTTCAGGTCTACTAGTCCTGGTTTCAGTTCTACTAGTCCTGGTTTCAGTTTTACTAGTCCTGGTTTCAGGTCTACTAGTCCTGGTTTCAGATCTACTAGTCCTGGTTTCAGTTACTAGTCCTGGTTTCAGATCGACTAGTCCTGGTTTCAGGTCTACTAGTCCTGGTTTCAGGTCTACTAGTCCTGGTTTCAGTTCTACTAGTCCTGGTTTCAGTTCTACTAGTCCTGGTTTCAGTTCTACTAGTCCTGGTTTCATCTCTACTAGTCCTGGTTTCAGGTCTACTACTCCTGGTTTCGGTTCTACTAGTCCTGGTTTCGGATCTACTAGTCCTGGTTTCAGTTCTACTAGTCCTGGTTTCAGGTCTACTAGTCCTGGTCTCAGTTACTAGTCCTGGTTTCAGATCTACTAGTCCTGGTTTAATTTCTACTAGTCCTTGTTTCAGATCTACTAGTCCTGGTTTCAGTTCTACTAGTCCTGGTTTCAGTTACTAGTCCTGGTTTCAGATCTACTAGTCCTGGTTTCAGTTCTACTAGTCCTGGTTTCAGTTACTAGTCCTGGTTTCAGATCTACTAGTCCTGGTTTAATTTCTACTAGTCCTTGTTTCAGATCTACTAGTCCTGGTTTCAGTTCTACTAGTCCTGGTTTCAGATCTACTAGTCCTGGTTTCAGGTCTACTAGTCCTGGTTTCAGGTCTACTAGTCCTGGTTTCAGTTCTACTAGTCCTGGTTTCAGTTCTACTAGTCCTGGTTCCAGTTCTACTAGTCCTGGTTTCAGCTCTACTAGTCCTGGTTTAATTTCTACTAGTCCTGGTTTCAGTTACTAGTCCTGGTTTCAGGTCTACTAGTCCTGGTTTCAGATCTACTAGTCCTGGTTTCAGCTCTACTAGTCCTGGTTTCAGTTACTAGTCCTGGTTTCAGTTACTAGTCCTGGTTTCAGGTCTACTAGTCCTGGTTCCAGTTCTACTAGTCTTGGTTTCAGGTCTACTAGTCCTGGTTTCAGATCTACTAGTCCTGGTTTCAGTTCTAGTCCTGGTTTCAGATCTACTAGTCCTGGTTTCAAGTCTACTAGTCCTGGTTTCAAGTCTACTAGTCCTGGTTTCAGATCTACTAGTCCTGGTTTCAAGTCTACTAGTCCTGGTTTCAGATCTACTAGTCCTGGTTTCAAGTCTACTAGTCCTGGTTTCAGATCTACTAGTCCTGGTTTCAGTTCTAGTCCTGGTTTCAGATCTACTAGTCCTGGTTTCAAGTCTAGTCCTGGTTTCAGGTCTACTAGTCCTGGTTTCAGTTCTACTAGTCCTGGTTTCAGTTCTACTAGTCCTGGTTTCAGTTCTAGTCCTGGTTTCAGATCTACTAGTCCTGGTTTCAGCTCTACTAGTCCTGGTTTCAGATCTACTAGTCCTGGTTTCAGGTCTACTAGTCCTGGTTTCAGTTCTACTAGTCCTGGTTTCAGTTCTACTAGTCCTGGTTTCAGTTCTACTAGTCCTGGTTTCAGGTCTACTAGTCCTGGTTTAAGTTACTAGTCCTGGTTTCAGGTCTACTAGTCCTGGTTTCAGTTCTACTAGTCCTGGTTTCAGTTCTACTAGTCCTGGTTTCAGATCTACTAGTCCTGGTATCGGATCTGCTAGTCCTGGTTTAATTTCTACTAGTCCTGGTTTCAGCTTTACTAGTCCTGGTTTCAGTTCTACTAGTCCTGGTTTCAGTTACTAGTCCTGGTTTCAGGTCTACTAGTCCTGACTTCAGTTCTACTAGTCCTGGTTTCAGTTACTAGTCCTGGTTTCAGTTACTAGTCCTGGTTTCAGATCTACTAGTCCTGATTTCAGTTCTACTAGTCCTGGTTCCAGTTCTACTAGTCCTGGTTTCAGTTCTACTAGTCCTGGTTTCAGATCTACTAGTCCTGGTTTCAGTTCTACTAGTCCTGGTTTCAGTTACTAGTCCTGGTTTCAGGTCTACTAGTCCTGGTTTCAGGTCTACTAGTCCTGGTTTCAGATCTACTAGTCCTGATTTCAGTTCTACTAGTCCTGGTTCCAGTTCTACTAGTCCTGGTTTCAGTTCTACTAGTCCTGGTTTCAGATCTACTAGTCCTGGTTTCAGCTCTACTAGTCCTGGTTTCAGTTCTACTAGTCCTGGTTTCAGTTCTACTAGTCCTGGTTTCAGTTCTAGTCCTGGTTTCAGTTCTAGTTCTGGTTTCAGCTCTACTAGTCCTGGTTTCAGTTACTAGTCCTGGTTTCAGCTCTACTAGTCCTGGTTTCAGTTACTAGTCCTGGTTTCAGTTCTAGTCCTGGTTTCAGCTCTACTAGTCCTGGTTTCAGTTACCCATCCTGGTTTCAGTTACTAGTCCTGGTTTCAGATCTACTAGTCCTGGTTTCAGTTACTAGTCCTGGTTTCAGGTCTACTAGTCCTGGTTTCAGTTACTAGTCCTGGTTTAATTTCTACTAGTCCTGGTTTCAGTTACTAGTCCTGGTTTCAGGTCTACTAGTCCTGGTTTCAGATCTACTAGTCCTGGTTTCAGCTCTACTAGTCCTGGTTTCAGTTACTAGTCCTGGTTTCAGTTACTAGTCCTGGTTTCAGGTCTACTAGTCCTGGTTCCAGTTCTACTAGTCTTGGTTTCAGGTCTACTAGTCCTGGTTTCAGATCTACTAGTCCTGGTTTCAGTTCTAGTCCTGGTTTCAGATCTACTAGTCCTGGTTTCAAGTCTACTAGTCCTGGTTTCAAGTCTACTAGTCCTGGTTTCAGATCTACTAGTCCTGGTTTCAAGTCTACTAGTCCTGGTTTCAGATCTACTAGTCCTGGTTTCAAGTCTACTAGTCCTGGTTTCAGATCTACTAGTCCTGGTTTCAGTTCTAGTCCTGGTTTCAGATCTACTAGTCCTGGTTTCAAGTCTAGTCCTGGTTTCAGGTCTACTAGTCCTGGTTTCAGTTCTACTAGTCCTGGTTTCAGTTCTACTAGTCCTGGTTTCAGTTCTAGTCCTGGTTTCAGATCTACTAGTCCTGGTTTCAGCTCTACTAGTCCTGGTTTCAGATCTACTAGTCCTGGTTTCAGGTCTACTAGTCCTGGTTTCAGTTCTACTAGTCCTGGTTTCAGTTCTACTAGTCCTGGTTTCAGTTCTACTAGTCCTGGTTTCAGGTCTACTAGTCCTGGTTTAAGTTACTAGTCCTGGTTTCAGGTCTACTAGTCCTGGTTTCAGTTCTACTAGTCCTGGTTTCAGTTCTACTAGTCCTGGTTTCAGATCTACTAGTCCTGGTATCGGATCTGCTAGTCCTGGTTTAATTTCTACTAGTCCTGGTTTCAGCTTTACTAGTCCTGGTTTCAGTTCTACTAGTCCTGGTTTCAGTTACTAGTCCTGGTTTCAGGTCTACTAGTCCTGACTTCAGTTCTACTAGTCCTGGTTTCAGTTACTAGTCCTGGTTTCAGTTACTAGTCCTGGTTTCAGATCTACTAGTCCTGATTTCAGTTCTACTAGTCCTGGTTCCAGTTCTACTAGTCCTGGTTTCAGTTCTACTAGTCCTGGTTTCAGATCTACTAGTCCTGGTTTCAGTTCTACTAGTCCTGGTTTCAGTTACTAGTCCTGGTTTCAGGTCTACTAGTCCTGGTTTCAGGTCTACTAGTCCTGGTTTCAGATCTACTAGTCCTGATTTCAGTTCTACTAGTCCTGGTTCCAGTTCTACTAGTCCTGGTTTCAGTTCTACTAGTCCTGGTTTCAGATCTACTAGTCCTGGTTTCAGCTCTACTAGTCCTGGTTTCAGTTCTACTAGTCCTGGTTTCAGTTCTACTAGTCCTGGTTTCAGTTCTAGTCCTGGTTTCAGTTCTAGTTCTGGTTTCAGCTCTACTAGTCCTGGTTTCAGTTACTAGTCCTGGTTTCAGCTCTACTAGTCCTGGTTTCAGTTACTAGTCCTGGTTTCAGTTCTAGTCCTGGTTTCAGCTCTACTAGTCCTGGTTTCAGTTACCCATCCTGGTTTCAGTTACTAGTCCTGGTTTCAGATCTACTAGTCCTGGTTTCAGTTACTAGTCCTGGTTTCAGGTCTACTAGTCCTGGTTTCAGTTACTAGTCCTGGTTTCAGGTCTACTAGTCCTGGTTTAATTTCTACTAGTCCTGGTTTCAGTTCTACTAGTCCTGGTTTAATTTCTACTAGTCCTGGTTTCAGGTCTACTAGTCCTGGTTTCTACTAGTCCTGGTTTCAGGTCTACTAGTCCTGGTTTCAGTTCTACTAGTCCTGGTTTCTACTAGTCCTGGTTTCAGTTCTACTAGTCCTGGTTTCAGTTACTAGTCCTGGTTTCAGTTACTAGTCCTGGTTTCAGATCTACTAGTCCTGATTTCAGTTCTACTAGTCCTGGTTTCAGATCTACTAGTCCTGATTTCAGCTCTACTAGTGCTGATTTCAGTTCTACTAGTCCTGGTTCCAGTTGTACTAGTCCTGGTTTCAGTTCTACTAGTCCTGGTTTCAAGTCTACTAGTCCTGGTTTCAGTTCTACTAGTCCTGGTTTCAGTTCTACTAGTCCTGGTTTCAGTTCTAGTCCTGGTTTCAGTTACTAGTCCTGGTTTCAGCTCTACTAGTCCTGGTTTCACCTCTACTAGTCCTGGTTTCAGTTCTAGTCCTGGTTTCAGCTCTACTAGTCCTGGTTTCAGTTACTAGTCCTGGTTTCAGTTACTAGTCCTGGTTTCAGGTCTACTAGTCCTGACTTCAGTTCTACTAGTCCTGGTTTCAGTTCTACTAGTCCTGGTTTCAGTTACTAGTCCTGGTTTCAGGTCTACTAGTCCTGGTTTAATTTCTACTAGTCCTGGTTTCACTTCTACTAGTCCTGGTTTAATTTCTACTAGTCCTGGTTTCAGGTCTACTAGTCCTGGTTTCAGTTCTACTAGTCCTGGTTTCTACTAGTCCTGGTTTCAGATCTACTAGTCCTGGTTTCAGGTTATTAGTCCAGGTTTCAGTTCTACTAGTCCTGGTTTCAGATCTACTAGTCCTGGTTTCAGGTCTACTAGTCCTGGTTTCAGGTCTACTAGTCCTGGTTTCAGTTCTACTAGTCCTGGTTTCAGATCTACTAGTCCTGGTTTCAGGTCTACTAGTCCTGGTTTCAGTTACTAGTCCTGGTTTCAGGTCTACTAGTCCTGGTTTCAGGTCTACTAGTCCTGGTTTCAGTTCTACTAGTCCTGGTTTCAGATCGACTAGTCCTGGTTTCAGGTCTACTAGTCCTGGTTTCAGTTACTAGTCCTGGTTTCAGTTCTACTAGTCCTGGTTTCAGTTACTAGTCCTGGTTTCAGGTCTACTAGTCCTGGTTTCAGTTACTAGTCCTGGTTTCAGTTACTAGTCCTGGTTTCAGCTCTACTAGTCCTGGTTTCAGCTCTACTAGTCCTGGTTTCAGGTCTACTAGTCCTGGTTTCAGTTCTACTAGTCCTGGTTTCAGGTCTACTAGTCCTGGTTTCATATCTACTAGTCCTGGTTTCAGGTCTACTAGTCCTGGTTTCAGTTCTACTAGTCCTGGTTTCAGGTCTACTAGTCCTGGTTTCAGATCTACTAGTCCTGGTTTCAGGTCTACTAGTCCTGGTTTCAGATCTACTAGTCCTGATTTCAGTTCTACTAGTCCTGGTTCCAGTTCTACTAGTCCTGGTTTCAGTTCTACTAGTCCTGGTTTCAGATCTACTAGTCCTGGTTTCAGTTCTACTAGTCCTGGTTTCAGTTACTAGTCCTGGTTTCAGGTCTACTAGTCCTGGTTTCAGGTCTACTAGTCCTGGTTTCAGATCTACTAGTCCTGATTTCAGTTCTACTAGTCCTGGTTCCAGTTCTACTAGTCCTGGTTTCAGTTCTACTAGTCCTGGTTTCAGATCTACTAGTCCTGGTTTCAGTTCTACTAGTCCTGGTTTCAGTTACTAGTCCTGGTTTCAGGTCTACTAGTCCTGGTTTCAGGTCTACTAGTCCTGGTTTCAGATCTACTAGTCCTGATTTCAGTTCTACTAGTCCTGGTTCCAGATCTACTAGTCCTGGTTTCAGATCTACTAGTCCTGGTTTCAGATCTACTAGTCCTGGTTTCAGCTCTACTAGTCCTGGTTTCAGTTCTACTAGTCCTGGTTTCAGTTCTAGTCCTGGTTTCAGTTCTAGTTCTGGTTTCAGCTCTACTAGTCCTGGTTTCAGTTACTAGTCCTGGTTTCAGCTCTACTAGTCCTGGTTTCAGTTACTAGTCCTGGTTTCAGTTCTAGTCCTGGTTTCAGCTCTACTAGTCCTGGTTTCAGTTACCCATCCTGGTTTCAGTTACTAGTCCTGGTTTCAGATCTACTAGTCCTGGTTTCAGTTACTAGTCCTGGTTTCAGGTCTACTAGTCCTGGTTTCAGTTACTAGTCCTGGTTTCAGGTCTACTAGTCCTGGTTTAATTTCTACTAGTCCTGGTTTCAGTTCTACTAGTCCTGGTTTAATTTCTACTAGTCCTGGTTTCAGGTCTACTAGTCCTGGTTTCAGTTCTACTAGTCCTGGTTTCTACTAGTCCTGGTTTCAGTTCTACTAGTCCTGGTTTCAGTTACTAGTCCTGGTTTCAGTTACTAGTCCTGGTTTCAGATCTACTAGTCCTGATTTCAGTTCTACTAGTCCTGGTTTCAGATCTACTAGTCCTGATTTCAGCTCTACTAGTCCTGATTTCAGTTCTACTAGTCCTGGTTCCAGTTCTACTAGTCCTGGTTTCAGTTCTACTAGTCCTGGTTTCAAGTCTACTAGTCCTGGTTTCAGTTCTACTAGTCCTGGTTTCAGTTCTAGTCCTGGTTTCAGTTACTAGTCCTGGTTTCAGCTCTACTAGTCCTGGTTTCACCTCTACTAGTCCTGGTTTCAGTTCTAGTCCTGGTTTCAGCTCTACTAGTCCTGGTTTCAGTTACTAGTCCTGGTTTCAGTTACTAGTCCTGGTTTCAGGTCTACTAGTCCTGACTTCAGTTCTACTAGTCCTGGTTTCAGTTCTACTAGTCCGGGTTTCAGTTACTAGTCCTGGTTTCAGGTCTACTAGTCCTGGTTTAATTTCTACTAGTCCTGGTTTCACTTCTACTAGTCCTGGTTTAATTTCTACTAGTCCTGGTTTCAGGTCTACTAGTCCTGGTTTCAGTTCTACTAGTCCTGGTTTCTACTAGTCCTGGTTTCAGATCTACTAGTCCTGGTTTCAGTTCTACTAGTCCTGGTTTCAGGTTATTAGTCCAGGTTTCAGTTCTACTAGTCCTGGTTTAATTTCTACTAGTCCTGGTTTCAGGTCTACTAGTCCTGGTTTCAGTTCTACTAGTCCTGGTTTCTACTAGTCCTGGTTTCAGTTCTACTAGTCCTGGTTTCAGTTACTAGTCCTGGTTTCAGTTACTAGTCCTGGTTTCAGATCTACTAGTCCTGATTTCAGTTCTACTAGTCCTGGTTTCAGATCTACTAGTCCTGATTTCAGCTCTACTAGTCCTGATTTCAGTTCTACTAGTCCTGGTTCCAGTTCTACTAGTCCTGGTTTCAGTTCTACTAGTCCTGGTTTCAAGTCTACTAGTCCTGGTTTCAGTTCTACTAGTCCTGGTTTCAGTTCTAGTCCTGGTTTCAGTTACTAGTCCTGGTTTCAGCTCTACTAGTCCTGGTTTCACCTCTACTAGTCCTGGTTTCAGTTCTAGTCCTGGTTTCAGCTCTACTAGTCCTGGTTTCAGTTACTAGTCCTGGTTTCAGTTACTAGTCCTGGTTTCAGGTCTACTAGTCCTGACTTCAGTTCTACTAGTCCTGGTTTCAGTTCTACTAGTCCGGGTTTCAGTTACTAGTCCTGGTTTCAGGTCTACTAGTCCTGGTTTAATTTCTACTAGTCCTGGTTTCACTTCTACTAGTCCTGGTTTAATTTCTACTAGTCCTGGTTTCAGGTCTACTAGTCCTGGTTTCAGTTCTACTAGTCCTGGTTTCTACTAGTCCTGGTTTCAGATCTACTAGTCCTGGTTTCAGTTCTACTAGTCCTGGTTTCAGGTTATTAGTCCAGGTTTCAGTTCTACTAGTCCTGGTTTCAGATCTACTAGTCCTGGTTTCAGTTACTAGTCCTGGTTTCAGGTCTACTAGTCCTGGTTTCAGGTCTACTAGTCCTGGTTTCAGTTACTAGTCCTGGTTTCAGGTCTACTAGTCCTGGTTTCAGATCGACTAGTCCTGGTTTCAGGTCTACTAGTCCTGGTTTCAGTTACTAGTCCTGGTTTCAGGTCTACTAGTCCTGGTTTCAGTTACTAGTCCTGGTTTCAGTTACTAGTCCTGGTTTCAGCTCTACTAGTCCTGGTTTCAGCTCTACTAGTCCTGGTTTCAGGTCTACTAGTCCTGGTTTCAGTTCTACTAGTCCTGGTTTCAGGTCTACTAGTCCTGGTTTCAGATCTACTAGTCCTGGTTTCAGGTCTACTAGTCCTGGTTTCATATCTACTAGTCCTGGTTTCAGGTCTACTAGTCCTGGTTTCAGTTCTACTAGTCCTGGTTTCAGGTCTACTAGTCCTGGTTTCAGATCTACTAGTCCTGGTTTCAGGTCTACTAGTCCTGGTTTCAGGTCTACTAGTCCTGGTTTCAGTTCTACTAGTCCTGGTTTCAGTTACTAGTCCTGGTTTCAGGTCTACTAGTCCTGGTTTCAGCTCTACTAGTCCTGGTTTCAGTTACTAGTCCTGGTTTCAGTTCTACTAGTCCTGGTTTCAGTTACTAGTCCTGGTTTCAGCTCTACTAGTCCTGGTTTCAGCTCTACTAGTCCTGGTTTCAGTTCTACTAGTCCTGGTTTCAGATCTACTAGTCCTGGTTTCAGGTCTACTAGTCCTGGTTTCAGGTCTACTAGTCCTGGTTTCAGTTCTACTAGTCCTGGTTTCAGGTCTACTAGTCCTGGTTTCAGGTCTACTAGTCCTGGTTCCAGGTCTACTAGTCCTGGTTTCAGGTCTACTAGAACTTGTTTCTTGTCTACAAGTCCTGGTTCCACCAGATTCCAGCACATTTAAAGTCTTCTCTCGTCTCAGTTCAGTTGTTCTGTTTCTCTACCAGTTTTAAATGTTTGTGTCTCTGTTTTGAGTCAGATTTAAGTGTGTTTGTGTTTCTGCAGCGATGGCCGCCGCGGCGCGGAGCTGGTACCTGCTGCTCTCCGTCAGCACCTGCGTGTCTCTGGTGCTGGGAGGAACCGGCTGCAGGGACGACTGCGCTCGCTGCGTTTACCGCCTGCAGGAGCAGTCGGCCGCCTCGGCTCTGGTAAACACTCCTTTACTCTAACAACACCGTCCTTTTCTCCCTGGTCCATCCACCTCCACAGATCCTAACTGATCCTCCACAGATCCTAACAGATCCTCCTCAGATCCTCCTCAGTTCCGTGGCTTGTGTTCCATATCAATTTAAAAATGAGAGAGAGAGAAGCTTCAAGCGGCTTTTTAATGTTTTTAGTTTGTGTCGGCTGTCTCGGTTGTCTCTGCCTCCAACCCCCCGACCAATCGGTGGCCTGTAGTGTGATGACATCACAGCCCGACTCAGTTACACCCCTAGTGGGAAAGAACCAAACCGAGTGGAGGAGAGACGAGTAGGTACTAGTGGAAAAGCACCAAACTGGGCCGAGTAGATGCTGGTGGAAAAGGAACAAACTGGGCCGAGTAGGTACTAGTGGAAAAGCACCAAACTGGGCCAAGTAGGTGCTTGTGGAAACGCGCCATTACTTTACCCCGTCGTTGTCACCAGAGTTGCTGCTGGGTCCAGCAGGTCCTCGCTTCATTAATTCTGTTCCCAGAAGCTCCTCAGCAGTTCTGGAGCATCTGCCGGGTCCTACGTTCATCAGCTCGGAGAACCAGCAGGATCCAGAGACGCTTGATGTGATTGGACTCCTGCATCCGAGGATTGTGGGTCCACACGGGGCCGTGAGAAGGAGGTGATTTCGGAACACAGCTGTTGAGATTGTTTGTTCGGATGGGAACAGAACGATCCGCGGACGTATGAAGCAAAGCATAAATTTCACCTAAGAGAACTGGAACCAATTCTGGCCCGGGGGGTTTGGGGACCAAAGCCGGCCAGAAGCAGCGACGTTATGGCAGCTAAGGATGCAGCCAGAGTGAACGAGAAGCTGGACCACATCTGCAGCAGCTGGATCCTCCGTCCTCCTCATCGCCCATCAGTTCAGAGATGAGCTCCGAGATGAAGAACTGGACCGCTGGCCGACTGGCCCTGCGGTCTGCGGTCGGCACCTAGACCGCTAGAGTTGGTCGGTTCTCTGGAGACCAGGGGCCTCATTTATAAAGCTTGTTTGCACACAAAACAGGGCTTGAAAGATGCACAAGCGACCTTCTACGCAAAGGTTGGGATTTAAAAAGGAAAAACTAACCAAAAACGTCTACGGAGCCCCTAAAGGGACACAGATTTTTTAATATATATAATGAGTTTTACGCGCACGTGAAACCTTTACGCGCGGGCGTAAGCCTAAATTATGGTTCCTCTTTAAAACAACGCAGAGCCTACGCCGTAGGGTACGCAGCGACGCGCACCTATGCCGTAGGCTCTGCGTTGGTGACGCGGAACCATAAACCCGCCCTGAGCAGCTCTAAAGGGAGAGGGGAGGGGAGGAGGGGGTGCGGGGCTGCCGCATCGCATCGCCTTCGCACAGAGTGTGTTAATGATTTGCAATTACAGGCTGAGCCTACCGTAAAAAGTGGGGGGGACAAAAACATGATTTTGAAAAGACGGGGGGACATGTCCCCCCCTGTTGTGCCGGGGCACTCACGGCGTTTAGTGCAGCAACGCCATGCTGCCACTCACTCGCTTTATTTTATACTATTTATATTCTTTTTCTACTTTTACTGTGACCACCAAATAATGTTGTTTTCTTTTCCTCCACCTCATCCACAAGATCTCGTTCTCAGTCTCTGTGAAATTTAGTGTCACGGTGGCTCGACGTGTTCATTCATCCTGACGCACAAACAGGCTGTAGGAAGCTGCTGCGCATGCTCAGCAGGCTCATTCATATGCAAATACTACTTTGCATTGCCCATATATGGTAAAAAGTGGGCGTGTAGAGGGCGGGATATGAGGCGGATTCAGCTGCGCAACCTTCCAGCTGGACTGTGATTTATAAAGCAAAC